>NC_079162.1:89459389-89762419 GCF_947563725.1 Argiope bruennichi
TTTTGTTTGAATATATAACGCGATACAAAAAGTTGATGCTGCAGATTTTTAAGAGTTTCAAATAGAACAACGGAAGTTTTATTTTTCGTTTAAGCGATCATACTTTGTTTCCTAGCTGATATCCAATATTTACAAATTTTTTGAAACAGGACTTTTTTTTTCTAGATCAGTTTCTCTGGAGTTTTTGACGGATGTACGAGTACAGGGAATACCAGCACTGAGATTCGTTACTCCAGATAGATTGTTCGCCAGCCCTACGGTTAATCCTGACAATATGTGTTACTGTACAGATAAAAAGTTCTGTGACCTCAGTGGTATCTTAGATGTATCCCCTTGTCGTAAAGGTAAGTTTGAACATAGAATGAAAATTATATAATAATAGTACATTAAAGAGCTAAAGCATTGTGACGCACTTATTCAATAATGCATTCCACCATCTCTGGCTAGCAAAACAGCTGCAACTCGCCTTGGAATGGATGCCACAAATCCATGGTAGATGAAGACAGGTTGTACCAAATGTCGAAGCAGCGGCCATACAAAGTCGAAATATTCCGACATTGGAATGTTTGATCTCTGATCCGCCTTTCCTTGAAATCTTAAACATGCTCTATCGAATTAAGATCCGACGAGAGTTAGATGGCCAGAACATTAACTGGAATTCATTATGCTCCTCAAACCACTCCAACACAACTCGAACTTTGTGACTTGGGGCGTTGTCCTGTTGAAAAATTCGATTTTCCATTTGGGAAGACAGACGACCTGTAAAGGTGCAAATGACCTGCCTTTAGGTTCATAAAGTCTGCAGCTTTCATGGTCTGCTCTATCACAACTATGGGTCCTAAAGCCGCCTATGAGAACATCCCCCAAAGCACAATACCGCCACCACCTGCCTGTGTATGACCTTTTGTATGAGGGGGAGCAACTGCTCACCTAGATATTGGCGTACCTGGATACGACTATGAATGAGAAATCAAGATTTATCCAACCAGGCAAATCTGTTCCAGTTATCTATGATCCAATCTAGACGTTGCCAGGTAAATTGCAGGCGTAATTGACGATGCTTGTTCAACAGAGGCACACTAGTAGGACGTCTGCTACGCAGTCCGTATCCAACAGTGTCCGCTGATTTGTGTATTCCAAAACATTTTCACTTGAATCTGTATCGTATTGGGCTGTCAGCTGAGTTTGAGGCTGATTTTGTTTTACCAAGAGAAAGTAGTCACCGACGTCCTTTTTCTTTGCTGACGTGTGGATGTCCAACACCTTGGCATCTACTGCTGGTTTCACTGTCATTTATTCACTTTGCACAAGTACTAACAAAGGAAGGTCGTGAACAACGTACTAGTCATGCAGTTTTAGAAATGCACGTTCCGGGTCTTCGGGCCATTATAATCGCCCCCTTCTCTTAGATCAACAGCATTTCCCATCATTCGCAAAAGTGTAAGAATTATTCTTTACTTTCTCCAGTAGAATTTAAATATCATTCCCCCTTAATAACGTGCCCTCCACATCATCCAAACGACTTGATTGTCGTAATATTTTGAATCTTCAGTTGTAGATCTCTGAGGTATACCATTTTTTAAGAACACTAACTAGTTCATTGTCCATATGAAGTTTTATGCGTTACTGTCTACAGACATATCAACGCAAAAGCTGTTGGTTAAAAACTATTGGCTTGAAGTAATAAATTTCGCTAATTCTTATAATATCTTTAATATTTCGCTAGTTCTTATAATTTAAGCGGGGAATTGTCTTTATGAAAAACAATGATGCACCTATCTATTAAGTGGTGTCCAGTTATTCTTACTCGGAAATGATACTGGGTCAAGCTAAGCCAGCGACATAGAAACAAACTACATTTTACATTGGCATTACCAGATTGTTGTAAACTAGATCATAAGGCACATATCTGTAAATCTCATATTATTGATCAACCTGTGTTCAGTTAAATGCATTAAAAATCTTTTTAAATGCATGAGTAACCCATACATGAAAATCTTTTTTAAAAAACTGTCAATTATTAGATTTTCAATTACCTACAAATCCTCAACTATATATTCAGATAAATAGTTAAGAAATTCATACTTAGTGTATCAAGTACTTAGTTTCATTTTATCTTGATAACATCCAACCAAGTCAGAGCTCATCAGTTTGCCAAAGCAAGCCTTGTTGTCAGTTACATTTTGAATTTCTTTAACTAAAGCAATGGAAGCATCTATAGGTATCTTAGTAATGATTATCATGTTCTTACGAATACAATAAACAATTGCAAAAAAATAAAGTTATCTAGACAATAAATGTGACTTTTCATAGAGAAATGAATGTTAATATTTCATTTGGGAAATTTTTATTTCCCTTCATGAACTAATATTCAGAGTACAATTAGCTTTAGATATTATCCCATTTATTACTATCTACATTACTATTTTTCATAACCATGAAATCTGTTTCAGGTATGAAGCTCGCAGTTACTGGACCTCATTTCTTCCTAGCCCATGAGTTCATAAAAGAACGAGTAACTGGTCTCACTCCCAGCCGAGAACTTCACGAAACATATGTAGATATTGAGCCTGTAAGTGAAATTAATTTCATTTTAGTTTCTGCAATTAAAATAAGTCTGTCACAAAGCACCTGAAATGTTTCGCAACCAAGATAGAATATTAATTCTAGTTCATTTTCATCTTTCTGTGTCAAACAAATCTGCGAAACAGTAGCAGACATAATTCAACTGTTAAAATTGAGGAATCTTGTATATCGTAACCGACTTCATAATATCTCCATTCATCGACATTTCAAACCAGTTATTTCTAATAAACGTCTGCAAATCAAATGTCCACAAAGAAATGCTGAAATCTATTCAAATTTAATAAAAAACGGTTTTGGTGTAATGACACCAAGAAACACTATTTTTGAAGCACTAAAGCAAAGTAATTATTTATGGTTCTGTTGAGGTTAAATCATACATTATCACAAATTCAAATGAAAAATATTTTCACATAATAGCAGTGAATTCGCAATAAGTGTATTTAATTGAAGAAAATCTGAAATAAAGGTTTCGATAGAAAACTATGGCAACCTATTTTCGGAAAATAAGATGACTTAAGTACATTATCAGACATTAATTATTTCATTATGTTTTCAAATTTGACCCATCTCGCATTATTAGTCCTATTCAGATCTGCCAAGAATCTTCAACTGTCTTAAAAATGGGCATACATTAAGAGTCGGTTGATTTGTTTGCTGATAATACTTTCATTTCTTATAATAGAAAAATGCATAAACTCCCTCGTTCAAAAAGTCGTTCTTTTCAAAAACAAATCTTATATATTAAAAAATGAGACACCACTTGAAATTCAAAATACAACATTTTTAAAATACGTTTTATTTAAATTTTGAGCTTCAAACATCAGAAAGTTTAGAATTAATCTGCCCCTTATCAATAAAGTCATAAATTGTATTTGAAATGTAGGCCATATTTTGAAGTACAGTGTCTAGCATTAGGATTTAAACTAATGACGGTGCTATAAACTTGACTTTCATCAGATTTCCAAAGACGAAATGATTGAAAAATTTTGTATTTGATAATATCTTGATATTGATTTTTCAATTTTTATTCTTACAGAATACAGGTTTGGTTCTTCGAGCATCTAGGAAGTTGCAAATGAATTTCATATTGGATAAATTCGACGAAATGGAGTAAGTAAACTTAAATTTTACTGGTGCTTAGCTATATGCATCTAAGTTAACTAAGTTAATAGATGAGTATCTAAGCTGTTTCAAGGCTAAACATTAAATAACACTAAACTAACACGGCACATTTGGGGAAACTTTCATATTTCAAAAACTTCGGTTCTTAATGGGACTTTCTGGATTTTTTTTTCTCATGTCAGTAAACAAGTGAATTGGCACAAATATGTACAACAATTTTGTTGATTTCACTTTTGTAATATCATCCTTAGAATAAAATATTTCGTCAAGACTGATTTGCTCTGAAAGTCCATAAATCAATTTTCTGACACGCTTGACCCGAAAGAAAAGATTTCTAAAATTTCATTTTGCTATTCTTATAGCATTCAGTGTTTATCTTCAAGCATTATTAACTATAACACATTGCTATTTTTTTTTCTCAATTATTTGGTAAAGTTGCCTTCTCCTTAGCTATTCTTTTCTCTAGCAAAGTGGCAACGAATCATTTCAATGGATATGAGCAAATGGACGGGCTTTTCCTTTAATACTCCTAATTGGACACATTTCTCAAGTTAATGTTAATTTATAATCTAGTTGACTTAATCTGATTTTCGTTAATGTATACTGCCCATCTTTCAGTCAGTCAAGTCATTAACATTATAAATTAACCTAACTATCCTGTTGGGCTTAATTTTCTGACCCTCAACAAATTCACTTTGTTCAATGACTTTCTTTTAATACCATGCACATTTAAATATTTGTATAATTTTTGAAAATATTTGAAGTTGCATCAAATGTCTATCAATTTAATTACAAATGCAGATGCTTTTCCAGTTTGTCTGCTACTATCTTGCATATTTTTTATCCGACAATATCTTTTCAACTGCATTAAACAATGTCTGAATATACACGTTGTTAACAAAATAATGGGAAAAGCTGTGAATAAAAATGGAATGTCTTTTTAAATATTAAAATATAATCCTTGCTACCAGTTTTTTTTTTAAATATAAATGTATATCATGGTAGTATGAGGCAGCTTTAGTGATGTTGTCTACGTCTTGGAGTTTTGTCAAAAACGTTAAATGTCAGACCTCGCAGACTTTCGATGAGGCCAAATTGTAGGAGTCCAAATAGCTGGAGCAACTGTGACCGGCACGTCTCGACTTTCAGGCATTTCTTAACATTTAGATGGTGCTTTAAATCGTTACAGCGTAAACAGAGCGCGACAAGACAAACTCGACAAAGCAAAATAGTGGATGGAAGGAGAAGCTGAGTGAAACAGACCGACGGGTATTGAAGCAGATTGCAATGTCTCGACAAAAAACAATGGCCATTCAAAGTGAACGCAGAACATAATCATCTGGATTCTCCAGTGTTTATAATTCCATTTAGCAAGTACCTTCATAAACATAACATTGACGAAGGAGCAGAAATTCCCAAGCCACTTATCACGGATATTAATGTCAAACGTCGTCTTCAGTGGGGCCATAATCATAAAACCAAGTCGATTGATAAGTGGAAGATAGTTTACGGTCAGACAAGCCATCTTTCACACTTTATCTTGCAACAGCTCGAGTACATGTTTAGAAGACGCATGTAGACACATTTATGATCATGATTGCCTCCTTCCAGATGTTAGGCTTGATGATGGCTACCATGACCTCCATACTGTGGAGATCATGGTATGGGCAGCCGTGTCGTAGTTTTTTACTGGTCCAGTCATAACCGTCAATGGAAGTATCAATGGGGAGAAGTTTCAGCTGACCAGGTCCGTCCAACGAAGCAGACTTTGCTTCCTGCAGAAGATGGAATTTTCTAAGATAATGCCGCTTTCATGCAGCGGGACTTGTCCAGTCGTGGTTTGATGAATACGAGGATGAAGTGAAACATCTAACTTGGATCACACAGTCCCCCGACCTCGATATAATCGAAACATTATCGTCTATTTTAGAATGTTCATTCTGGAATCGATATTCTCCACTGACATTTCTCTCGGAACTTTCGTAATATCTTCATGAAGAATGGTACAATATTCCTCTCTTCAGCATTTATGATTTGATTCCCAGGCGAATCGCAATTATGTAACATGCTTGTATTTTGTGGGGGCTCCATTATTTTGAAAACCACCTGTAGGTTCTTAAACTTTAGATGCATATACCATATTACTATTGCATACAATTACATTACCATTTACATTCTTTAATGTTATCATTTAATATCACCGTCTTGAAAATATGAGTATTAATGTATTTGAAAATTTCTTCTAGGGAGACGAAAAATGTTAAGCTGACTGTGATTCCTCTTATATGGGTCACCGAGGTATGTATTCGAAATCTCGCTCAACTGTTCGTTCTAAATGCTTCACAAACGAAATTTTTATTCACTATGAAAATAAAATGAGTTTTATTTTTAAGAATTTTAACTATTGTAGCAATTGTTTTAAATAGATTACTAAATTTTTTTTTCCATTCGTCTTCCTGGCAATGATCAATAGCAGCTAAAGTGTCAGCTCGTTATGTTTTTCTTTTTTCAATAATTTCCTTTGTGGTAGCATTTGTCGAGTTTCCACTTAGTGTAAAATGTTTCTATTGTGATGTATTGATGTATTTTACTGCAGTTGTATAGAAAATTTATTTTAAATGAAATAAGATTAGGAATGAAACCTTTAACCTTATTTCATTTGTCATCTGATACCCATTTTTACTTATATTTTCATATTTTAGGAGGCTGAAATTACTGATGAAGTGGCCACTTTATTTACTGCCAAAGTGAGGACTCCTATTACGATAGCTAAATCCGTGCTAACAGCCTGCATTGTTCTTGGTATTCTTTGGATTGTGATCGCTGGCTTCGTTACAGTATACATACTCGTGAAGGTACGTATGTTTACGGTAGGTTTCACTTTTCTTAACAATAGCCAATTTTAAAATTCTTTTTTCTGGATATAATTAGATTTAATTCGAAAATTCGATAGAATTGTTTGAAGTTAATTCAAATCAAATCGTTAAGAATCCGATTCTTTGAATTCTGCAATTTTAAAACTAAATCCAGGTAAATCATGTATCGTAAAAAACATGAAAAGACCGAAATCTTTCTGCATTTATTGGTTTGACTGCCAATTACGTGTAATATTTTCATCTTCCTGCTTTCATGTTATTAGAAAATCTAGTATCTTTACGAAAGTCAACCGTGTTGCCCTATGTATAAAGACAAACTCTGGAAACCCCCTAAATTTTTCTTGTTTCGAATCACTGCCGTTTATAAATGCTACCTTGAACAATAGTTAATTTCGATGCAATTTTGTAACCCAGTAATTTTAACTGCGACAGGAATATTAATAACATTAAGTTTTTTTTTGTCTCTTAATGCAATCAAATTTAATACTAACAAATATTTGTATTTAATATCAATTTTAAGTTCATTTGATTAAATACTTAGATTGAAAATTCGAATAAAGTGAATCTTCGCTTTTATAAACCTTGTATCTTGATAACAAAACGGAATTTCCTAAATTTTATTTTATTTTGTAGGAACAAAAGGCAGCGAAAGCTGTTATCAAGAGTAAATACAAAGCTGTTCCACAGAAGCCTGAAGATATAATTAAAAGTGAAAAAGGTCTTAGTGTGTAAGTATGATTAACAACACATTTTCGATAACTGAAGAATGTTAATGACATATTAAACATTTTTAAAATAAAAATATGTGGAATGCGGTATTGTCATTTTAACACTGCAGAATTTTTGAGGGGTTTCAATACACTTTGTATATTAAAAAAACACTAAACTTCAAATATGTTCATTATAGGTTTCTGGTTCAATGTTTTCGCCTAGCTTAAATTTCGATGTAACTTGATATTTCCTCAACTGATTTTCTTTACTAACATGAACATCATTGAAATATTATTCAGGATTCATGTTTAATAAAGACAAGGTATAGACAGGTTTAGAAATTTGACTTGATTAAGATATTCGCCGATTGTCTCGATTAGTTTAAAATGTATTGAGATACTTTAATACAATAAAATTTTTATTCCTATTCAGACAAAAGAAATTGGATGACAGTTTAAAACCCATATAGTATGTCGATTCTTTCAAATCTCGAATTGATCTCGTATTCAATAGTTTGAAAGTCTTCATGTAACATTTGCTTAATTTACGTAAGCCTTCCAGCAACCTATTGAGTTGAGGAATGGTATAGATGAGGAATATCAATCGGAGGAAGGATTATTTTATTAAATAACGCTATAAAAAAAACTGGGAAATCTATATACCTTTAAGCAGTGAATTACTCGTTGTGGTCCAACTGATTGCAGATTTTCCTCTAGGCAAAATGCAGTTGATTGCCGTTTTCTCTAAATCCTGTAGAAAAGCCTTCTAAAACTATATAATGGAGCTGTGTTCTACTCCTAACTTGGATGCATTTTTTCTTTTTAATTAGAGCCGGTTGACAAAAAACTAATCCATATAAACATGACTTACTGTTATTGATTGTTATGTTTATTCGCTATCCAACTTCGCCAGCACTCATTTTTCTGGACTAGAACAATATCTTTGGAATGGTACCATCACTCCCCCTCCTCTTCCTCTAGGGATACATTATGTCGAAGTAATCATGTGCCCATAGTCATCACTTTCTGTTTTGCCGCTTCCTTTTTTGCAGCTGTTGGCCCCCAGTCACTGGGGAACTTGGATGCAATCTGGGTACTTGAAATCTGTTTTGACAAACAGGTCATGCTATCCGTTTTCTTTATGATTCCCTGATTCTTGTATTTGATGCTTTATGATGAGGTATTAAAACAACCATCACCATGTTTTAAGACAACTACAAATATCAGTGTATACAAAACTGAATTTATATTAATGTCGGATACCTATGTAGTACATCCTGTTGCACATATTATATCATCTAATGTTGTTTAATATCAAACAATATTGTACAATATATGTGTGCTACTAATGTAATACTGTTAGCTAATTGATTTTCTAATTATTTTCAGGAATGCCTAGTCAAAAGAACCACTTTCTTAAAAGGCGGAATACCAAATTATCATTGCAAAGATGGCTTTGCTCCAAGCATTCATCTTCATTCTGTACGTAAGTGAAGTGTCCCTTAGTCATCTTCGTTCATCATCAAGACACGGACCATTTGTCACCCTCCTTTTATCCGTATCAAGACCAATAGATACTACGGCACCAAGAAAAGTCTTGCAAAGAACCGACAACAAAGCATAGACTAAAGTTCGACAAATTAAAACATTTGATTTAATCTCTCGTGGCATTCATTTTATCATTGGAATGCATTGTGTATTACCTAGTTCAGATTTGTTCTAACTTTGTTGCTAGTTCTTTTCGATGTTTAGTATCTGACATGAAATAATTCGTTTTAAACTTGATATTAGAAATGTTTTGAATTTCTTTTGTATATTTTCTAAAATTTGAAAGAAATGTAAATTAACTTTAAGTATTTGAGCATTATTTATATGTGCAATAGTTTAAAATTCTTCTTTCTTGGCAGTGGATTGTAAAAGTTTGAGATTTTTAAAATTGCAAATTTTTAACATTTTAAACTGTGGCTTTGTACCTTAGACTTGTTTTTTGTACTCGAAGTTGAGCTTCTTTTCAACAAATACTGTAGCGTCGTTCTTGACGTTTACTTGGGCATAGAGCAGGCTCTATGGTGTTTGTCTGAAAGTGACCTTTTAACAATAAATATATGGTGCCAATGAACACAGTGTAAATAATTTTTATACACATGACTACTTTTATTTTTGTTTTCTATGCATACTTTTCTACATAAATAACCGTTTTGATTTTGTAAACTGTTTAGTAAAGATTTTGCAAATAAATTTAGATTTTTAGTATCCAAGTGTCTGTTTTATCAATGCATGCTTCTCTAATTCAAATAAATGATTTTTGCTTTTTAAAAATATTTGGGTGGGTACAAAATAAAAGAAATCCAAGATAATGGATAATAGAAAATGTTTAATTCTATGACATAACACAAAACACAGGTTAGAAAAACATAGTCGGAGGCACACAGAAGGGACAGCATTTGCAGAAACTCGCTGCACAAGCAGACAGAAAATAGCAATAGTGTTCAAAGTGCAGCTAAGGACTCGTTGTATAATTAAGATGAAAAGCAAATTGACTTAATCACTTCAACCACTATCGTTTGTATAGATTTTCTGATAGGGCATGGAATTTCCTTGGAGGATTTCCAGATCTCGGTTCATAACAGAATGAGATACAGAAGGTTCTGGAAATTCTCGTATTTTCCAGAACCTTCATTTTTTTCCCCCTCAAGTCTCATAATTCGTTATTAAGTTCATCGCCAAAGACGGGGTAGTTAATCTGGCATTCTTTAAGGAAATCTGTAAATTTCCAGAGCGATAGTACTAATATTGCTTTCCAGCAGCAGTACAGAATCGTAGCGATATGCATTGCAAAGCTTCATATAAATCCGTTGCTCTTCAAACACTTTCAATTTCGAATCCCTAAATGCACACAACTGATATATAATCTCTTCAATAAAGTTCTAAATGAAAAGGATGTTAATGCTATTAAGAAAGTTTTTTTTTCTCCATAAGTTTGAGTTAAATGTTAACAGTAAGAAAAATTTAGTTTGAAAACCAAATTAAAGTGCTAAATTATATTATAAAATACAAAAAAAAAAAAGAACACGAAAGTTAAATTTTTTAAATTATCTTCAATTATACAGCTTTATTGCCAGTATTACCTTAAACTATAAAATTACTTTTAATTATAATAATCTCTCCAACGCTCTCTAATATTTGTGCCAAATTACAGTAGTAGCGCATCCATCCATTCATTATTCAAATAACATTTAATGTAATATAAGCAGCAAGGATCTTTTTTTTTCGAAATTACATATAAAAATAAATTTCCTAAAAATTCAATTTTTTTCTCTTTCTAATATTTCAAAATAAGCAATCTGCATATAACGGACCAAAAATATTAAAGGATAATCATAAACTTGTCTAAAATTATATACACACTTACTAGAATTTTCGGTTTCGGACAATTAATTGGATCAATCTTCAAAAATATTTAAAATATTTTATAATATATCCTTATATTGTTAACATTTACTTCTCAAGAAAATTAGCAAAATATTCTAAATAAATAACATTTTGCAATGAAAAGCACTCTGTAAGAAAAAAATTGTCTTTGTTAAAAATTAATCTTGTATCTGAAATGGCTGTAACAATTAAAAATAACAAATGTTAAGATGCTAAGTCAGAATTGTTTCTGATATTTGTCAAATACCAGCGGGAATGGTCTCCTTAAAACTTTATCGCATACTCTCTAATAAAGTTATCCCAGCGAACGCCTTTCATGCCATTGGCGTACAATAAGTACGAAATATTAACCTTGGCGTGAAATTAACATTCTTACCGGAGCTATCGTGTGTTCCTTGGCAAGTGTTTTTAAAGATAAATGTGTTTGGCATTCAAAAATTGAATTTGGGTTTTAGCCAAGTTATTTCTACCAGACTGAAACAAAACATTTGACACAAAACTGCATTAAAAGTCACAAAATCACATATTGAATTTGATACATTTAAGTAAGTAATTGAATTTTTTGAGTTATCACTTTTACATGTTTCTGAAAGTACAGATGATCAACCCCTTTTGTATTTGGCTCAAAAGTTGGTAAGCGTCTATCCTAAAGATGTTAAATCTGTGCACTGAATTTATCTATTTAATTCTCGTCGTTTCGTAGACATTGGGTTAATTTATATTCGAACAGTCGGACAGACTTCTCCAGAGCAAATTTTGCTCAAAATTTGATAGAAATCTACAAATTTAGGTTTTAAGCCCGCATACCAAATTTCATCTGTCTAGCTCAAAACGTTTTTGAGTTATCTTCATTGCAGACAGATATTTTTCAAAAACGTGTTTTCGAACTAGAAGAAGAGGTCTGAAACTGGGATATGGGTCGAAATCTCGAGTTCGAATTTTTCGACGATTACAATACATCCTCTATACTTCGCATACGAGGAAGTAAAAACTAGTGATCTATTATGATGTTTGAATATTCTTTTTGGAAACCTCAGAGGGAATGTTGTTTAAGGAATCATTATTTAAAAAACGGTGAAGAAATGGTATATCTGAAATTTGCCACCAAGTATAAATGCAGAATTTTTTTTTATTTTACATCAAGGCTAATACATCGTATGTGCAATAACTTTTTAACTGAAAAATAAGCTTCATGGAAGACTCCTTGTTCTACTTCACAATTCTAGTGTCTTGGATACAATTTTATTTATTAAAAATTGAGGGGCAGATGTAGCATACTAGTTTTTAATATGTAATTGTGATTACTTTATTGGCGATGTAAAAAGCCCCCACACATATAACCACTAAAGCGAGATTCCCCTGACATTTCCCAAAAACAGTTGCTCTCTAGTCATATGTCTATCGAAATGACAGATAGGAAGATGAATTTCAGCCATTTCTATCACAAATTTACAATAATTCTTTTCCAATTAAAAATTTAAAAAACCGCGAAACACAACCATTTAAAAAAATTGATTATGTACGAAATAAGATATATAAAAAATGATAAGTCTAATAAGTCTTTTATTCTTAATGTAATACATTTTGGAACCGAGAATATATGAAATTTTATCAGCTGCAATTTATCTTCAAATGGAGAACATCATTTTTTGTTTTTGTTTTTGTTTCCTGTTCCTTCACTTCGAAAAAGAATGGCCAAGTTTGCCTGAAACATTCGAATTTGCTTTAAGCGTTGCAGATATTGTCTTTAAGTTTTTAGAATTTGCTGTATCCAAGAATTTAAAAAGTTAGAACTCACCAAGCAGCAATGGGACTTATTCACTTATTGCCCACTTGACACACTAACTACTTTTCTAAAAAAATCTTTGCTGAAAATTTTGATAGATAAAAAAAAAAAAAAAACTGTATTTCTCGTTTGAAAAATTCATTACCGTTTTTTATGCCTTGGATTTAGCATTGGCGTTTTATATAAACGTTGGTTAAAAGGACTTTTTAATGAGAATTTTTCACTGGAAAGTAAAAATTTATGGAATTATTATTCTGAAATGCATTTATTCAAAAAAAAAAAAAAGAATTCTGTCCTTAAATCCGAACTTGCCTGTCTTCATCTTTTAAATATAAGGAGTTATTTTTAAGAGCTTTTTTAGAACTTTTTCAAGCTAATGTTCTTAGAAATGTTTTTCTTTCTCAATTTTCAAAACTTTTCTTTTTAGTGTGGTAGATACGGATATTCTAAAAATCCTTTTTTATTATTATTAATCATCATCATTTTAACAAGACACATTTATCCATATGTCAGTAAAAGGAACAATTGGAATAATATAGTTTTTGTCGTGAAGTAATTGGCAGAAGGAAAAAATCGCACTCCAATTTCTTATTTACCATAGTGAATATGATATCTGAATAATCTTGGAATGAACTCATTCGACAAATTTAATACATTCTTGTATAAATTCTTCAACTATGGTTAATATCCTACCATATCAAATATATTTACTTTTTGTCATCAAATTGTAATCGGTAATATTTGATTAGTGAAATAATTGTTGTAAAATAAGTTAAATCGTGAACACTACATATTTTACCGCTATATATAATTTCTATTTGCACATTTACACCATTTATTTATATTGAATTCGTATCATTTGGCAACCACAAATCAATTCTTAGCAAGTCTGCATTGCAAGAGAGTGGCGACATTTGGCAGAAAAGCGGATATAACGAGAGCTGCTTGTTTTCACCAGTTGGTATTATCTATTCACGAGACAAGGAAATATTATAAAAAAATAAAATATAATGAATTATAAAATATTGAAAATTTATTATTGAAAAAAAAACTAATTGGACAAATAAAGTATCGTTACTTTTCTGAAGTGTTCAGTTCAATTTGAATTGGGAAAAATCAGTCGAAAGGCTCCCCATGCATTTGTTACATTTTCCGAATTTGGTGTGCATAAAACTGACAAACTCATTTTCCCTTAACAATTTCACCGACAAGTGATCAAAATAATCAATAAATGCAACAAAACATACAACTTTTCTTCTTTCTTATTGATTTCTTAGCTGACTGACTAAAAACAATCGACTAAACGCGACATTCGGTAGATATTCATTATAGTAGTTATTCTATCACTATCACTATTTTAGTTATTCCGCCGAAAGTAGTGCAAACTATATGTTGAATAGGCTACAAAAGAATTAGATATTGTCAAATTTGAAAAAAAAAAAAAAATACCTAATTCGGCTGCTCACCATGTAATAACTTTAAGATAGGATTATCAGCCTCTTTGATCTTCCCGCATCTCTCTTCCGAAGCAGTCAAAAATTTTGCAGACAACTTATTTCAAAAACACTTATGTTGTGTACTAAATGGAGAAGTTTGTTTTCAATTGAATCATTTTCTAGTTTTAATTCGTAACTGTTATTTACTATAATAAATTTTTTATATAAATTCTCCTCAGATTCCTCACCATGGGGCGTCACAGGTATGGGATAAAAATTTAATTAAATTAATTGGTTAATTGATAAGAAATTGCTGAAAATTTAAAAATAGTTTATTGTCAAGAGTACACATGAATGGAAATTTCCGAAATCTGGTACATTAAATAAGGGATGAGAAATCGGTTACAAAATTCGATTTTACAAATAAGAAACAAGGCATGCTCGATAAAAACGGGTAAGAATTGAATTCGTGAAAGATCATGTGAAGGAATTCGTGAATAATAATTGTTACTAGCTTTCCTGCAATCGTGATACACACTGCCAAATGTTTTAATGATGGAATGCTACAAAAATAAAATTTCCATCTCTGAATATATTGAAAACAAGCGAATATTTCATGCTCTTGCAAGATGAAAGGAAGAAAAAAAAGCAATTTTTCTTTTTTTTTTAATCAATTAATATTTTTAAAAAGCCATTTTTATCATATTTCTAGCGCGTAATTTATAATTTAAAATTCATTTGGTATGCAGACAATTCTTTTTATTAATTTAAATATCACTAGAGGCTGATAAAATTATATTTGACTTCATAATTTCTTTTTAAATATATGCATAATTTCTAGTGGTTTCTAAACTAGATGGCGCCACGACTAAATAGATCGGACGAATTATTTTACGTATACATATGTAACCATTTTCCATGCCTTACAAGAAAAATATACCGTTCGAACCTATGCAATATATTTCAGGAATTAAAAATACTCTTTCAGCAATTTAACATTCTTTTATTTAAGGATTTTTAACAGAAAATGAAATTATTGTTTTAAACGATAAAATATAAACCATATTCGATCACACTGGGAATATTAACAATTTATAAATTTACAGCATATTTCGTTTCACTTTCTAGGGAAACTAGAAGCTGTTTTAACATATTTTATAGTTTATTAGCCAAAAAATTATTATTAAATCAAAGCTTGGATTTCTGAATTAACTTGGATACCAAAAAATGAAGAAGCCTGGTAATTAACAATAAAGTTTTCAAAAAAAGAAGTAAATCATACATATCATTACGTTATTTGTTTCATTCAATTACTTACATAGGAGAGTTAAAGATTGAATCTCTTTTTAGTTGTTAGTAGTCTCAAAATCAAAAAAAAAAAATGTTCTCAAACTTTCTGGGGAATATTTTTGAGGACAGTTTTTTTTCCAAGAGATGGCGCCACGAATCACTTAAATATTAAAGTATGCATAATTTGTTGAACTATAAATTTTGGTTGTGTGAATTAAATCTGTATTTATTATATTTATGCAAATACCAGGGAAGCATGTCTTCTAGCCTGTTGGAAACATATATAATGAAGGTGTTCTTTGTGTGAGACTCTTGATTAGTAAAATGAAGATATTTTTATTGGATTAACTAGATTTACATAGAAAACAGTTTTTAAAAACATGCTTTTATTTATGTTCAAGGCAGCTGATATTTTAAAAATCTTGATTATCATTTCTCTTTTTAATTTTGGTGTCTATTTTCCTAAAACTCACTACCAAATAACACCCCTAGAATAGGACCAAAATTAAATTTAATTGCTGATTAACTGATGATCAAATTTTGAAAATGAAATAAAATTGTCAATGAGAATATACGTATATGGAAAATTAACAGCTTATTTATGTTATGAAAATATTTAACTTTAAACGAGGAGTTCTTGTATATATATAACTTTATTTCGTGAAACTCGGAACCAGCTCTAACAATTTGGATCGAATTTTATATTTAAATACGGTTTTGCTTTTTAAGTTTGTCTATATAGGTGTCTTTCCTGAAAAAACAAGATTTTACACACACACACAAAAAAAACCTCTATTTTTTTATTTTATTTTTAACTAGCTATCAAAGCCTTTTTTTATCTGCTCTCATGCTGACAATGTCCTATAGCGCCATCTCGTAAATATTTGTAGTACTTGCAATGTTGCCATAGAATGGTAACATACTGGTACTTCAAAATTTTGTGAGATGACGCTATATGACATTATCCGAATGCGAATATTTTCAGTTCATATTCAATAGCAACAATGCAATTATTGTATTAATCAATTCGAATAACATGTTAAGCTAAGCGCATTCATGATCTTTTTATTTAAATGACCAGTTCATATGCAGCTAAGATTGAAAAATATTCATATGTAATCAGTATGTGATTAGTTTCCAAATATTTTCTCCAAAAAATATGATTAAAAAAAAATGCTGGGCGAAATTCGGTTTTTTTCGTAGAATAACTTTTTTTTTTTTTTTTTTTTTTTGGAATCATCTACAACTAAGACTAGTGAATGGATCTCATTTGTTGCAAGCAAATGCTTCGGGAAATTTGCATCCTAGAAAACTTCCTACAATGATTGTAAAAGGCTTGCAGATGCAAAACGCGTAAATAAATAAATAAAAATAAATTGTTGATGGGAAAGATTTTAGTGTTGTTGAAATTGAAAGCTCATCAATAACTACAATGATCGTAAAGAAAAGGAATTAATGAAAATTTCATTAATATTCAAGCAATAAAAAAAGCTCGGGCAGAAATGAAGGAGATACAAAATGAAATTCAGAGAAATAATTTTTTGTTCATCAACACTAGGGTCCCTTGAATCACATGCAGCATTTCCAATGTACTGCCATTCCATGTACGCATCCTGTGTATTATATTCTCTACTACTGCTAGTTAAATGTCACTTAGTGCTTTTGTATCTCCCATTAATGCCGCTTTGTTTCATAGCGCTTTTCATTTTCTTCTTGATCCAGCTCTTTGCGGTCAAGTAAACTCGAATCTTATAATAATACCTCTCAGCGCTGCAGCTTTAAGGACAGCCCAAAGCAGAGTTACAAGAATTGAGAGCTTCTCTATATTATCTAGAGCCGCAACGCCATTACGCACTCTAGTGTAAAATAGCTTTACAAGTTAAACACATTTAGATAAAGTATTTAGAACACATATTAAGCTGAATGTTAGCTCTCTCCTTTCACAAAAGGAATGAGCTGCTGTCACGTACGCAAAGGAAACGGCAGCGTCAAAATTTCACCTATCAACGACATTTGGTACTTTTTTTTTTTTTGATGAAATTCGTCTTATTCTACTTTCCTACTTTGAAAATGGTTTTATTTCGCTTATTAGTTTTAGTAACAGGGAAAGTTATTTTATGATCACTCTAAGTTATATATTATAAAAAATTAATGTCTATTATATGATAGTATTTAATATATTATGAAATGATGATGATAAAATATTTAATTTCATAAGCACTTCAACTTCTCTGGCTGTGCGAAAGAGATTTTATATATATATATATATATATATATATATATATATATATATATATATATATATATATATATATATATATATTAGCTTGAACAGTCAAGCCTAAAATCTTACAATTTGTTTCTCGAATTCAAGTTATTTTTTTACTAATCAGTAAAAAGAAAAAAAATACTATTATCAAATTTGTAAAATAATCAATTATGCAAATTTTATACTGACTTTTAGAGTTCTTAAACACTTTTCCAAAAAATTCTGTTAACTTAAAAATATATATAATTATTATCCATATATGGTCTGAAAGGATTTCATTAGCGTTTATTATAAAGTTTCTTTACCTAAATTTTATGCACAGACTTTTAGAAAACAATTAAAAGGCAAAGCAATTAAAATTATAAAACAATTTATGCAGGTAAGTAATTAATTGGACTTTAAACTTTTAAGCATCCTGTGTGAAATAAATTTAAAAATACAACTTTCTGACCATTAGCAATTATTAGCGGGAAAAAATGCAAATGTTATCCCAAATATTATAACTCTTTTCACCAACTCTATCAAATACGAACTACACAGAAGTGGCTAAACTGAAATTTAAACCTTTAAGCATTCTATGTGAAATGAATTTAAAAAAAAGACTGTAACCATTTGCAAATATTGTGGAGATAAACTATAAATACGTCTATAAAAAATTTAGTTCTTCTAATGGCACTACCAACTCCAGTAAATAAATATTACACAGAAATGGTTTCAAATTTTTTATTTGTATTTTACAAAAATGTAATGAAAACAAACAACTTTCTTACAAAGACAAAGTAGAGAAAATCAACTTTATAAATACAAGAACATATACGCAGTATACAAAAATTTACTGAAAAATAAATACATCAAAAATAAACTGTCGTATTCAAATGTGAATAATGTAAGGCACAATAAAGAAAGCAATATTTTGATTTCAATTTAAAATTGATAAATATAAAGACATTTTAATTCCACCAACGACAAAGTCAACATAAATAAAATAGATACTCATTATGACATTGGAAGGTCGATTTAAGCAACTTTAAAAATACAAGTACAAAAAGGCCATATATACATTTAGTAATTAAGTTAAAACTGTTTTATATTTTTCATTTAAGCTCTTTTATATGTCTAGATACATTTGAAAATGGATTGATATAGACTAAGGTGTGGATCTATTAATATAGAATAATTACAAATTGGATAACATACAGGTAAACATTATCTTCATTCATGAAAAAAGATGTACACTCAGCAACTTAAGTGTAAAAAGGGAATATTATGAAGTGTTAAAAACTATTCACAAGATAAATATATAGAAATGAAAGTTTCATAAGTTCCTTGGTTCTTGTTCTTATCATTGGTAGACTGAAATTTTAACTTATAAATAACAAAATACAAAATACGATGCATACAAACACAAGGTACAAAAAACATTACAAAAACACTGAATTGCAGACACAACACTTATCTTTTCGCGCGTTAGTAAGTTATTAAAAGATATTTTCCACAAAAAAGTAAAATCACAGAACAAGTAGTGAACTATGAAACGAGCACATAACAGTGCCACTATAACTCTGTACTAGGAAGTTATTCCTATATGATTATGTGTAAAGCTTGATTGTGATGAGAATAATAGCTTTATGACTGGAACATTAAAGACAAATATCACTTATAAGATTCTTTTGATTTCAAATGACACTAAAATATAAGCAGGAAACCTCAACATGGTGATGAATATTTACATAGTTTCAAAAAACATCCAGTTTCTGTTTTACCAACTGCAGCATAATTCGTTTAAAATTATTCAAAGTCCATGAATGTAATTAAAAAGCTTCACAAAACTAGTTTTGTTCCATAGGCAAAAGGAATAAACGTCACATATAAAAATGTTGATGTAAAAACGTTGATATCAAATCAATATTACACATCTCCCCGTGTATTTACACCAAACTATATAATTTTCAAATTGTCTACAAAATTTAAAAAAAATGAATTAAACATTTAGGATGACTACGCCAAAATGTGGTGTAGCGTTTCAATACATTTATTATGATTACGTCAAAATATGGCGTAGCGTTTCAAAACATTTATGATGACTACGTCAAAATATGGCGTAGCGTTTCAAAACATTTATGATAACTCCGTCAAAATATGGCGTAGCGTTTCAAAACATTTATGATGACTACGTCAAAATATGGCGTAGTGTTTCAAAATTCTTTCCGTGAGATTTCCGCAATTCTTGAAATAAAAAATACAAACAAAAAACATTCATACAAAATACATTACTTTTATAAATATTCCGAAATCGTATTTAGTGTCAATAGACTAGGCACTAAAATAACAGGATGCACAAATGTATTGTGCTGAAAAAGTCATATATGAAAATGCAATCTTTTTGTAGATCTGAATGGTTGGAAAGTGGATAATTTACCAGTTTGTTCGAAAACATTCAGATAGAAATGCAAAGTTTCTCTAATGATTTGGGTATAGCAGGACGGAATAACACGAATCCATAGGATTTGAAAGCGGGATTTAAATGAAAATGGTTCTTCAAATTTTTACATATAAAATGATGGATGGGTGAAGGTTTAACATGTGCAACTTTGATTCTTACAGAAGCCTCTTTTTTCCATTAGATGATCTTTGGTGAAATGCGGAAAAGAAGGATATAGGATATTTGGCTACCTGAAAAACACGAAATTTGCAACAATTAATTTAAATGCCTAAAAAATGAAATGAAACACAATCAAATTGTATGATTCGTTTTGAAACCTCTCTAACAGAGCATAAAAATTAGATTATATTTTAAAAATCATAATTTCTTATATTAATTCTAATTTGAAGCATGATTTTTGTTTTAATTATTTTCACTCGACTGTTCTGGATTTCAAGACTTTCCTTTACAACAATTGATGAAATTTATATTTCAAATTCTTCTCCTTCGCATGATTTAAGATAAATAAAAATGTTAAAGCTGTTTCAAATCGAATTCAAAGAAATATTGGGATCAAAATTGTTAGAAATGTAGATGATTTCTTACCTTACAAATGAGTCTTTTCAGCATTTGTTCCATTTTCAGGAGTCTGGCTATTCTTAAGCTCATCTTCAGGGGGTGGCCATAAGGCAACACTTGTATATACAGAGTTTAGTGTTTTCAACGTTAAAGATCCCTTCAGAGTTTCGGGCTTGACCTAGAAACAAAGAAAAAGATAATTTGTTAGTGTCAACGATAAAAGAAAAGGAACAGGGCTTTCATTTGACAGATTTCAAATACTTTCATTTTAGTTGAAAGATTATGGATTAATTTTGAGATAATTTAAAATTTAATTCTGTACTCTTATTCAGTACTCTTGACTCTGTACTCTTGATTAAAGTAAAAAATAGCAATAACTAAGCCATTATATTAATTTTACAAACGGGTAAAACACATTATGGTCATATTTTCAGTGATATACTTTGATAATATAATTATTAATAGCACAAAGATATTCGATATTTATTATATTGTACAATATTGTGTTTACAATATTGTACAATATTGTGCTTACAATATTGTAATATATCATTCAACATTATGGCATAACTTGTCCTGTTGGGTATCACAGAATTATTATTAGTAGTCATTACAGTGATTTGCCTACATGTCATTCGTAAATTGAATGCCTTTCTCTTGCTATCAAATTATCTGAAATTATAATATCATTGTAAAAATCTTTAAATAAATGAGGAATAAATTATTTTTATACAGCTGGTTCAAAGCATCACATTAGATGCAATAACTTATTATATTGCACACGAAATGATTCTTGTAATAATTTTTTTCTCCAATAAACTATAATACTTGAATATACTTGTTTCGATAGAGGCAAATAATTTCAATTCCTATTATATATTAAATTTTCGATAAAAAAAAGGAAAAGACTCCGAAAAATAAATCTACTTGTCGAAATTTCAAAAATAAATAAAAAAATAAGGAGTATTAAAAATTTAATAAATAATTTTTTTAGTATAGAGGAGATAATATAAATAAATACCTTTGCTCTGTTGCACATGAAGACAACCAATGATGAAATGGCCCAAATGCCACCCACGGCAATAGCTATCAGACACAGAACTTTGAACACCAAGATTGGATTCTGCACTCGAGACTTAAAATATTTGGCAAAAGGAATGTCTAGCTGTGCTTCCTATAAATAATCAAACGAAAAAGAAATGTTTGACTAATTGTACTTAATATATTTTTATATAGCAAGGGAAAGAAATTAATGCTATATATTACCTCGCTCATCCATAACACAGGAACAATGCTGTCGCTGACATGAATAACTGGGCTGAAAGAGTGGAATCAACCTGTTAGTTAATTTATAGTTCATCCCATTCGAAAACAAAAATGGCATTGTTAACTGATTATTTATTAGTTATTTATTTACCGTACAACATAATCAGTTTATTTATAAGTTAGGAAACATGAAATACGCATGATAAAAAATTTTTAAGTTAACACAAAAATCTAATTGTTATTCCTCGATCTTTCATAAATAAGCATATTTAATTATTTCCGTCATGGAAAAATTCGCATGTCCTCCAAATCGCAGTTATATATAATTTTATTGCATTCCGAAAATCATATTTATGTCTTGTATTTCTAATAACTATATCTTTATGTATCTTAATTATTATAACTATATCTATTATTATAATTATGTCTTGCATTATATGATAATTCCATAATCTCAGCAACTCTCTTTCTGTTTGTACTCTTTTTAGAGAAAAGTCTTAGTAATCATCTTATGATGCCCAATAAAATTATATTTTAAAGCTGATTAGTGTTGATTTCTTTTCTATTTTATAGATATGCATTTTTAAATGAATAAGAAAGCCAATAAATTGAAGGAAATCTTTGTTATCCAATAGGATGTTATATTTTATATTTAATGGTCTTTTGAATTTATATACACGAAAATGAGCTTTAGAAATTAAAATCTTACTCAAATTCGGGAAGCCTTCTTGCTACTCCATTCAACTGAACACGGAAAGCAGCATTGAGGACAAACCCTGTAATCTGAAAAAGAAAAGAAAAAAAAATTATTTAGTTGCAATATTACAGGATGAAAGAGGAGACCCCAGCCTAGAAATCATAAAATATCGCATAAAAGATGAAATAAAATCTAGCGATTCATTCCTGTTTTTATTTGAATTAACATTTATTTCGTTAGATTTCTAATTTGGGGATGGAGAGGGGGTGATTACTTACTGGTTCAACATCAACGAATGTCTTATGCTTCTCTGGTGACGGATTGATACCTTCTACAGCAGTCTGAAGTGACTCATCTCCCTCTAAGAAATGAGGCATTGATATGACGTATGGAGCACCTAAAAAAGAATATTAAGTTTAAAAAATCTAGCTTTTAGAAGGAAAAACTATTGCAATTATGTTACAGCAGAATGAAAGACTATATGTCTTTGTTTTAATTATATAAACGGTATACAGTCAGAAGCCATAAAATTTATAAATATGCATAAATAAGCTCTATACATTAATATATGCATCAAACTTTCATACAAAAACAGAGCTTTTTAAATTGTATTGTTTTTAGAATATTATTATTATTGTCTTTAAAATATAATTAGATTGTTGAATTGTATTGTTTTTTTTTTAATATTTATTTTAAAATTTTTCCCACCAAATGTTGCTCCTGAAACATTAAATTTTAACATTTTTAAGTGGAACCAGAGGTCATTTGGAACGAGCTGTCTTTTAGTAAAACATTATTTACATGTTTAAAAAATATATAATATTTTTTCAATATGTAAATAATTATAATTGACGTTTTAGGGAAAGAAATGAATTTTCCTATTGATAGAAGGGCTGTTTATGATTCTTGAGACTGTGCCCGAAATATTCTAAAAATGTGTAATTAAGATCATAAATCTAATCACATTGAATCTTATTTATTAATTACTTCAAATATTAGCATTACAATGTATCCCTTTTATTTATTTATTTTTTTAATGAGATTTAAATTTCCCAGAGTTTCAAATAGAAACACTTTAGGAATTAACTTCCATTATTAAAAGTTAGATGGCGCCATGATAGTTGTCTTGAAATCAACTGCCATTGTGAATTTCGCTTTAAGTTATTAAAAAATGCTAATTTTAATTATTATTATGCTTTAATTAATAATATTAATATTATTATTAATAATATTATGCTTCAGTTATAATTTTCATAAAGAAACAGGGTACATTCCAAAAGGGCTGAAACATTTTCATTGCATTATTTCTATAATTCCTCTTTCATACCTCCTGCTTTTAAACAATAACAACAGATGGCGCCCCGATCATTAAAGGTAGAGAAGTTGGAAAAAAACGAAGTTTCATTTTTTCTCATAGTTTCCTTCTTTAAGATAAAAAAAAAAAAAAAATAATTTGACCAAAACTGCCAGCAAATGAATATTATTACAAAAAAAATTAATTGAAATGAAGTATATCATACAAAATAATTAATTATAATAAATAGCTGATTTCGAGTCACTTTAATATTTTTTCAATGATAAAGTAAAAATCGTTCGAAATGATTCTTAAAATTCTAAAACCAATATTTTTAATGCTTTATCATCATTTACAACATATCCATAACAGAAGATTTTTCCTCTTTAGTCAATATGTATTATTCGACATAATTTATTAATTCAGTTTAAGTCCTCCCTTGGCATCAGGATCACTGAATGGCAGGATCGTCGTATATAGCTGCACAAATCATTTAAAGAAAAAAAAAATGGTCATCATTGCCCCAAATATCAACCCCTCCAGTCTCGAGATTGAAAATGAGGTCAATACATCCATACCCCAATGCTGAACCCTTCTATTTTATGGTCTCCCATCCCCTTGCTTGATCTGTATTCTTGGAGAGATAGAATATTGTGCAACCAAAACTTTGAAAAGGAAGTTAACGAATTTTGATTATTCTTTCGTTAGAATAAGAAAAGGATTTATTACCTTTTTTGCAGTTCATTGGCAAAATACCCGATCGGCAGTGACTTCCTTGGCAATAACATTCATTAGCAGGATTTAAGTCACTTGTAGCGAACGTATTGGACGGCATTCCAAATCTAAGAGTCTTGATACCATGGACGGTGACGTCCCTTTCGTATTCCAGAGGTATGGATCTTTAAGAGGAAAGAAAAAAAAAGGGGAGGGGGTCAAAATAAATATAAAAACACAGAATATATACGATATAAGAATAGTTAGAAAAGAAAACACGACACTTTTAAATAATGTCAGTATTCTTCAGCAAAGAAAGTAAATAATAAAAACAAAGTTTTACAAAAATGCGATGGGAAAACAACTGTAAACTAGGGCACTTTGTGAGATCGAATCAGAGTTTACTCACTGAAATGCTCGAACACAAAAGTTTTCTTCCTAGATTTCTTTATAATTTTATTTAACATATCGAATCGAATAATTTGGCTTATTAAAGAGAAATAGAATTTTACAAAAAAAAAAAAAAAAAACCCTTTTACTTCTCATAGTTGTGATTATTTAAAACCAATTATAAGTCATTTTTTTTTTATTTGAAAAATCACAATAAGACTTAAAATTTGTTGAAAATTTTAAACTTTAATTATTTAAATATTGAAGATTATTATTTAAAAATAATATTAATGATTGAATAATTTAATTATTTAAGTATTTAAAGTTATTAAACATAAACCTTGGAGAAAAATTAGAAAGTTGACTGTTATCTGTTTCTTATTTTTAATCTTTTTTATAACAAAAAAAAAAAAAAAATTTACCAGGACTTTTTGATTTTGCTTTCAAGTGGTTTTTGTAATACTATTTAATGCAAATTTCCATGCTGTCTTTAATGTGATTCTTAACGTAACTTTAAAAAGCACTTTTTAAAAAAAATCTACTATAAAATAAAATCATCTTGAGAAAAGAATAAAGGCTTCAATAATGAAACTGAAATATGATTTCTTCCTCGTAGCCTTGATCTAATTCAATTGAATTTGCTATTGAAAATAAAAGTGATCAATGTAAGTGTTCAAAAAATTCCAAATAGTTTTTCACTTTAAAATGTCAAACAAGAAATGGTTTATAATGTGGTAAACATGAAAGGTGCTTTTTAGTTTTCGAAGTAGTTTTTACATGCTCTTTTAAGAGCATGTAAAAAAAGCCACAAATGGGAACATTCCTACATTAAGTGTGAACAGTTTCTTTTGCGATTTTCCTTACATTTTTTCTTTTTGCATTTACTATGCTTATCACTTTTCGTCCTCTGTTTTTCCTTTAAGGATAAGTTAATTAACTTATTATCATTTTATAGTATAAAAAAATACACATACCTGCATAAATTCGGGTTAAATAAACGAAGAAGACTTTCTTGTGTAACTCCTGGAGCATACTGTACACCGTCTATAAAGCAAAATAAATAAATAAATACTATTGCATCAACAAAAATCGATAAAAGAAGCTTATAAAAATATTCATATTCACTGTCTCATAGAAATATTTAGTGCTTTTAGATATCAAATAAAAATTATCGTTGCCCGTTGGTAAAAATAAAATTCATCATCAAGAATAAGTCGCATTTTAAGGTTTGAAAGTACATCACATTTTTTGAAAGCCTCAATTTCAAGATGTTAGTGGCTTTACTTAACGAATATGTTTATGATTATTATCTGTTAATCTTATTTTTAATCTTTGTATATACAATACAAATTTTTGAGTGAGCTTAATATAGTAATCTCCAGATTATCCTCCGTGCATAAGCTCCAAATTATAACAATCGAGGATAAGCGAATTTCTTGGATAATCAGAAAAATTACCGAAAACGGAAAATTAATAAGAAAATTTTGTGGGCATTTTTTAAAAATTTACAATAGAGAGCCAACACATGAAATTATGTCTAAATAAACAACATATTTCTGCATTTACATGTTTGCTGGTTTACTTTTTCTACAAAAACCAGTAAGAGCTGTCCTCGAAATTTTCTCCCATACCCTCTGAAAAATGTTTATTAATCTCGACATACCATTGGTGAACAATAGTTACGAAAGAGCCTATTAATGTGCGATCTTTGGTCATTAATCGCTGGAGCGCTGTTAATACACAAGTACCAGAAAACCGAATATGCATTTTATACGCCTTTTCTCTGCCGATTGAAGTTAAAATGGACTCAGAACTATAATTGTAGCCACATGATGACATGCAAATTTTCGTATATTCAAGTCTTTGCGAGTTTTATGTATCGCGTTTGCATTATTTTGAAAGTACAGACGGACGGGCGGCCAACCGTTTGACAGATGTAGCTGAAAATTTGATTTAAAAAAAATCCACACTTCAGATGCTAAAACCGTGAACCAAATTTCATTTACTTGTTATATTTTTGAATTATTACATTATATTCTCGCAAAAATACAGATCGACAAACGATTAACCTGTTGACGTATTTCATTCCAAATTTGATACATATCTATACTTTAAATTTTAAATCAGTGTACCAAATTTTATCTATCTAGATTTCTTCGTTTTGACTTCGTGTTAACCTATCTCACAGCATTTTCCAGTTCGCATGCTCACCATGGACAGACAAACATAATTCCAAAAATGTGTTTTTCGGATTCAGAAAGGTCTGAGGCGTAGAGATTCGTCAAAAATTCGATTTGAAATTTTTTGCTGATTACAATAATTTCTCTTTGTATTCTTTTTCAATGAAAATATTGATTTTCTTGCTAATACTCTATTTTAACACTATTTACTGAGAAATAAATGTACTATTACATACCCGTTCCTTGAATTTTATTGCATTCTTCGCCATCCCACCAATCGACGACACTAAAAAGATAAAAATAACATTTCAAAACACAGAACTGTAAGCCATAAATGGGAATTCATTAAGCATTAACATTTTTATTACTCACAAATTATTTAAAAACTATATTCGCTCTTAAAGAGACAGAATGAAATGAAAAAATGGAATAAGTTCATGTGATATTTTAATCACATGACAAACGTAATTACGCGTGAACTTCTGTAACACATCTAACTCTACAATTTGGACAACTTTATTTTAAAACTATCGAAGGAATGCAAAGAAAATTGAAACAATGTTTCATTATTTTTAAATTAGTACATAAATCTAATGAAAATACTATCCGCATGCCACGTCTAGAATTTTTCACACAATGTATTTAATACAGCAAATTCTCAGTTGACTTTTTATTAAATATACAAGTCAGTATATTCTGTTGATATACTGACTGAAACTATTTTCTGGCAAATGTGTCTATCATTTTTTTTTTTTTTTTTTTTTTTTTGCAGAATATTATAATTGGAATCCACATAATTTTTTTCTTTATTTTAGGGTTTATACTTCCCCCCCCCCAAAAAAAAATCGTGTTTCAAAGATCATTTCTCTAATGCAACGACTAGCAGCACAACAATTATATTACATGCCAGCATGCCATTTAAGTTTTAATCACTCCAAAGACATGTTGTAGAAGACAAATCCTCCAAAGACATGTTGTTGTTGAAGGTTGTCTCCATTACATGGAAGCATAACATTTAAGTTTTAATCACTCCAAAGACATGTTGTAGTTATTGTTGAAGGGAGCCTCCGTTACATGCCAGCATACCATTTGAGTTTTAATCACTCCAAATACATGTTATAATTGTTGTTGAAGGTTGTCTCCGTTACATGCCAGCATACCATTTAATCATTCCAAATACATGTTATAGTTGTTGTTGAAGTTTGCCTCCATTGCATACCAGCATACCATTTAAGTTTTAATCACTCCAAAGACATGTTGTAGTTATGGTTGAAAGTTGCCTCCCTTTCAATGAATTATGAAAAATTTCAAGTATTTGATGTCAAAAACGTCCTTTGTTGTTATCTTGTATGCGCATAGTTTTCAAAACGACATATAATTTTTCTGGTAATCAAAGGTATCTTTTCTTAT
Organism: Argiope bruennichi; assembly: GCF_947563725.1. NCBI lineage: Eukaryota > Metazoa > Arthropoda > Arachnida > Araneae > Araneidae > Argiope > Argiope bruennichi. The sequence continues at coordinate 89,487,849 of NC_079162.1, forward strand.
TTTGATGTTCGCTATTCTTTTCTTTCCGCTCCTCCCTTCTCCCGCAGAGGCAGAGTAAGGATTGATGGCATCAGGAGCATAGCATTTTTTCACCCCTTGTCATGCTTCGCTTTGTAAAATAAAATAAATGAGCTACTATTCAGTCTCTGTGGTGACCCCTAAGACCAGCAGGTGGGCATCTATATCCCCTAGCGATATTCTACTACCCTGGTCCCCCCAGTTTTGTTAAAACTGACCTCCCAGAGAGGGCACGGTCACAAGTTAAGAATCGTCAGTAAGTAAATATTTTTTTCCATTTATTTATTTATTTTCGAAATAAAACTCGAGAGAGACACGTTGAAAAAAAGAAGGAAAAAAAAAAGACTCGTCCAACGAATCAGATCACAATCCAGAGCAGAACATCATTTCATGGCCCCACTTACGAATTCTGTTCAGCGCGTTCCTTTCAACAATCTCATGGTCGAAATCCCTGCATGACCCCCATTTTTTTGCTGATTACAATTTATAATTAAACGAAGAAGAAGCTCCCAGGGTCGAGGTAATCATCGAAGCTTCGAAAATGCAGCTTCCATCCCAATTCCAAAATCTGTTGCTACCCACCTTATAGAGAGTTTTATTTATCTTTTTTTTACTTATCTAGTTTTCGTCTAGAGAGGCCAATATCTCCATTGAAGGGCAAGGGAAAACTAAAGGTCAAGATAAGGGTTTCAACTGAAAGATGATCAACGTGATGTATTGTGACCCACAGTGTTAACCTCATTGTCTCCATATTAGCTCTAATTGGTCTGCTGTTTCTTCGATGGGTTTTTAAGTAATAATTGCCATAAAATGATTTTTTAACGAATTCTTGAAAATTCTTATATTTGATTGATTCAAATATAAGTTCACTTCAACTGTTTGATTAGTTTCTTGAAACGACAAAAGCAAATTAAAGATGGATTTCATCATTCATTTGGATGGATTTCATCATCACGAAATTGGCTAATAGAGAAAGAATTTGAATGCAACAGCATTCAAAAATTTAACTATCAAATCATGTTTCTGAATTTCTTATCTTTTAATAGAAACTTGTAAACTAGTAAAAATTCTAAAACATTTTCAGTTTTGAGTCATAAATTGTCATACAACATTCAATATTTATTTTTTTAAAAAGCGCCTACGAATCGAATTGCTTCGATAACAAAAAATATTGGAAAAGATTTCGGTTTTCGTTAATATTATCCGAATTATATGTGTGAGTCAAATGAAAGTTTGGAAAGAAGCATATTGCCTCCTATTAAAGTCCCGTTTTGAATGTATACGAAAACGGTTTTGTGACAGACCTCGTAATTTTGAACAGAGGTCAGATGACTTCTGGGCCACATACATTCATTCTCCATATCCCCATTATATCGGGTGGATGATAATTGGCAGCGACTCTTTAACGTCCAACCGGCCTGCGTAGGGGCGGATTTTTACAAGGATCAGATTCGAACCCGCGATTCTGCAGTTTCCTATCGTCCATATATCTGAAATTTATGAGGATCTGGTAAAGTAATATTGACTCTAATATAAAGCATTAATCTTACAAATCAATCAATCAATGATTCCCATGTTCTTTTAATCCTAAGAACTAACTGTATATGTGCAATGAAGTATGTAGTAACCCTTTGATCTAAGCAATTTGGGTTAATTTAATCTAATTAGATAACATATCTTATTTAGGACATTTGTTGTTATTTCAGTCCATATAAGAAGGACACTTAGGGAATTTAGGCGTGTCCAAGATATTGTTATCTTTTGAATTAATTACTTCTTATTCGTAATTACCGATTAAAACATAAAAAAAATCTGTAATTTATTGTATCATTGTGTGCGAAGGAATTAATGGTTTGATCAGCCGATCCCTTAAATTCCAGCAAATTATTAGAAAAGCGAATAGAGTATTAGGAAGATAGTAAGAAGAGCATTTACAAATTTCCTTTATTTTAATATTTATAAATATATTACAAAATTTATATTGTAATGTAAAATACATTACAAAATTGTAATGATAATTTTTAATAGATTGCAAAATTTGACATAATTTTAAAGCGGAATAACAAATCTAATTTTTTGAAAATGTTTCATTTATAATAAATGGCAAAACAATTTTCTTAAAAATATCCATAAAACATAATTAACAAAATCAGTTGCATCTCAGTTTAAAATAATCTTCATTTGAAATATAAAGAATCTTCCTTCGAGAACATTTCTGCTTTAAATCATTAATGATTTCTTTCTCTTTGAAAGAATAATTATGGTAATCGTTTAGTTCTTGTCGACAGGAATGTCACAGGTCATTACAAAATTTGGAGATCCCAACGCTCGGAGGCATCAACAGATTTGTGGTCAAGAATGAATATTGATACTATTTCCTATCAAGAGCAATTTGCATAGTGGGCTTCGCGAGGCCTTGCGGTTTTCGCAGTTCAGCGCCAATACTTATTTATCAAGGATTGTCAAGGTAAATGCTAACAATCCTTTCCAAGTTTTCAAGGCGTGAGAGAGATTCGTTAGACATGTGTTTAACAAGTTTTGTTTTGACGAGAAACGTGACCTATAATTGTTGATTTGGAAAGAAAAAAATGGGACATTGAAAGAAGTATCGAAATGAGATAGAATGTTTATGTCTTTTAGAAAATAATTTCTGGGGCATTTTTTCTTGAAGTGAAAGAGTTGTTCTGATTGTTAAATTGAAATTTATATTGTTTTTATCTCATCCAATCACAAAAACTTAATTTTTATTTGGTACACCATATATAATTAGAAAATCGACAGCTTTTGGGGAAAAGTTATTAAATTTTTATAGACCGCTATATTTCACCAGCTTTCATTGTTCATTAATTCTTATTTATTTATATTAATAAGTTTTATTCTTAAATTACTGCTATTGCTAATGCAAACGAAGAAAGCATGAAAATCACATAAGAAACTCAAGATCATTCTTTGAGCGTTTAAGAGAAATCAAGAGAATCACTTGAAAATAACACCGATTATCAATTCGAAGCCTATTTACGCCATTGACTATAGCTAGAGTATACGCTAGATGGCGTAAGTACGACTAGGAAGATATTAGGGGCTATTATTTTAAGATCTTCGAGAGCTCTGATTCTGAACTATGTTTTGAATTGAATCATAATTAAAAAAGGTTTTAATATCTTACATGTATCGTAGAAATACTAATAGGGAAGCTATTTAACATGTAACAAAACAGAAATCTGTCTGTCTTTGAAGCTACAAGTCTTAACCCTAAGTTCAAGTACATCATGCACGTATCGTTAGCTCATTTGCTTAAAAAAAATAAAAATATGGGCTGTAAGTAAAACCCAATAATAATACTTTTGGAATAAAAAGAGGAAAATCAATTCCTTTTTTAAAAAATCCTTTCAAGCCTCTTTAAAAACTCTAGATTCTACTAATACATACGCCAGCCTACGAATCGTTAACATGCCAGTTTCTGTTGATTGCATTTATTTTGTACTTAAAAAAGTATTCTAGTATCACAAAAAAATCTTGATTCCAAGTTTCGTTCAAAAAAAAAAAAAAAAAAAAAATCAGAATTCAGGTCAGAATTCTCAGATTTCAGAATTACGAACTTTTACTAGATTAAGAGAATGACATCATACGCAACTCTCTGAATTTCACATCTCCCTTACATGAAAGCATATTATCATCCAATGAGACTTATTGTCCATTTGCTATTTCTTTCATATAATATGGATCTTTTACTGATCCCATGATCCTCTAGCCCTGTAGGCGAAACTTTGGCCATCTTTTAATGTAACGGAATATCTGTAATCGCAAGTACTTAGATCAGAAGAAAAACAAAAGACATTTGCTACCATCTATGATACTACAAGAAGTACTTAAATGTACTTTGTTACCTGCTGAAGCAATACAATAACAAATCTGGAAATAGAAATAGAATGGCTTTAAGCTTGTTATTTTTTTTAAAATTTGAATTCAGTTTCAATCCATTCTGTTCAGTTGTATGGATTCCTACAAAGAATTCAAGGCTTTGATACCTAATTGTTCAAGTTTTAATAGCATATGAATGTGGTTTGCCGAAGGCATCGTATAGGTCACACATTTAACTAACATACTGAAGGTTTGTGGTTTATTATCGCAAGATCCATTCATTGACTGCATTTCTGAAATTATTCAAAAGGAACACATTCATGGTTTCACAAATATATTATCCTTTCTTCTTTTTTTTTCTTCGACCAATCGTTTTCATGATTCATTTTTGTAATGATTGTTTTTGAGCCTGTATGTCTAAAATGAATTGATTCTAAGCAGGGGGAGGAGATATTTCCCTCTAGAAATAAAAATTCCCGGGGAAAGTGAAATCCGTTTATGTAGCATACCACAATAAGAAAGTCACTCTAATGTTAGTAAACAATATATCGGTACTACTGAAATTTCTCTCTGTTTATACAGTTTTTCTTTCCTCATTTTAGTTCATTTCTTCATTTATTTCTAAATGCACTTGATATTATTAAAAAATGAAATTAAGATGCAATTTTTATTATTAAAATCAAAGTTTATTTTGTAATTTAAAGATCGTATTCAGAAAAAAATGGAAAAGAATATCTACCTTTTATTATTCCATGCCTGAATAGCAGCATAATCCTCGATCCCATTAGCTCCGGATTTGATTTTGAATACACCATCACCAAGGTGTTTCCTCTAGAATAAAATAAAGCAATTTTTTTTAAAAATAATTGACATATTGCCTTTATAATTTCAATAACTGATAAATATTAGGCTCTTTCCATATAGTGTTGCGCACAATATGCCTCATCTGTAGTATTTATAATTTATATACTTTAATTAAATTAATTGCCCAAAAGGAATTTCTGGAAGCGTGAAACAGATAAGGCTCATCGCTAAGCAATTTCATTAAGCATTTGTGGTTCAAATTACTTTATAATTTTTGTACACATTAATGCTTTCACTCTATGCCAATTAAATACTTAAAGTATTGTAATAATTAATACCACTTACATGTGTCATCGTAAATATTAGTGAAGAGACCCAAATATACCCCCAATAAACATTTTTTTATGCGACACTAATTATTAATAAAGTACGAAAGGGACCTTCTTTCTTTAATAAAAGTATGTTTTTAAAATCCTTTTCATTTAACATTAATGCACATATAAACAGACTCTCATTACAACCATCATCAATAAGACTAGTTCCATAGAGGACAATTGAAGTGTCCGGAACATTAGGAAAAAAAGATATTGAGCACGTGACACAGTCTGCATATATCCTATAATTATATGTTACAGTAGCAACCATATGACGGTTTATTCGTTCTCAAAATGTGTTTCGTTTTCGGCCTTTTGACCCATCTATAAACATATATACAATTAATTAAATTTTAGCTTTGCATTTGCATAACCTTCGTCCTTATTTCTGGCCCCTTAGGCTTTGTGTCAATGTAGCTCGTGTTAGATACGAATGATAACAAAACATTCCGATTTAGGTTAATCATTTCTGAATATAAACCAACAAATAAAAGATGTTTTTATAAATTTAACACTCGAAGCTTATCTATTTAAAATAGGCGACTAATTTTTTATCGTGTATAAAACTTTTTTTCCAATAAACCGCAAGCCAGCGGATAGATAAACCGTCCCGTTGCGCAAAGAAGAAACGTTTCCTTAATAAGATATCGAGTTCAATGTCTTAGATTTCCGACACACATTTAAATATCACTCTCACTGGCCAATGCCTTTTTCTGAAAATTATTTAGGTAGAAAAGAAAAAGAACAACAGAAAAATGTGTTTGTCTGGCTATCGTTAGCCGCTGGTCTCCTCGAACGAGTTCATGTTTCAAACGTCCTTCACTTATGAATTGTAACTTAATGATCCTACATTTAGGGGGAAAAATAAATCTATGTATAATTATTCAGAGAAAAATGTTACCTCGTGTAAAATGCCGAATGTGTTATTGACAAGCTTCAGAGGAATATCAAGGGTACCCTCGACGACTTTTATAAGGTCAGCAACCATCGGCTCGTAATAGCCTTCATAAACCAGTTCTCGGACCGTTCGATGAATTAGCAGAGTTTCATTATAGCTTTCGAATATGCCATTCATTATTTCAGCGACGAAAGAACGGAAGTAGAACGGTGCATAATCTTCGACGTAATTGATGACAGCCTAAAAAGAAAATCAACACAAAAACACATTAATGATTGCACTTGATTTTTTTAGATTTGTTTGTAAACTATTCACCATCCTTGCATTTAGTCAATTTCTGTATCTTCAATAAATTTATAATGTATTGACACAGGTAATCTTTTACTTTTTATTATAATAGTCATATTTCGTATTATGGATAAGAGTGTTCATTGGACTGTTCGATTTTTTGTATTACCGTAACTTTTAAATCCTACACATACTTTAACAGGGACGAAGGCAATGAATCCTTGTCATATGATCAAGAGGTCACCAAATCGGCATCCCACGCTCCAGTCTCCAATATCACACCAGTATGAGGACGTTTGGCTCATATGACAAGGCCAGTGTATACCAGTCCAATATTCGTGATAGAATTTTGTGGGAATTACATATCAGACCTACGATTCTCTGGTTTCGAAATTCTCTGACGGCCTATGGATAAATAAGTATATGCCAAGATTATCTTTTTCAGCTATCTACAATGAAGGACCTTAACACGCTGATCATTGCACAAAGTCTAGAACATTCCAGAAAATTATTAATGTTCAGCAAGTGCTTTAATGATCAAAATCTACTGAGGGAATCTAGACAGTTTTCGTACCACCTGATGTCCACTTGCTCTTTTTCAGAAGCACTGAATCCTTCGTTAGAAGGGTAAGGTCAATCTCAAGGCAACCTACACCATCCAATGTTTTATTTATGAGAGAGTAGATCTTCCTAAAATAGATCTCAAACAATAAGTTACTTCAGATCGAACACATTTTTTATAATTTTGTCTATCTAGCTGTTATGTATTAGCTGGGACTCGGTGACGGTAATTAGTTTTTAAACTACATGATATTAAAAAGATTCTGGATCGTATCTTTATAATCTAGACAGCTAACATTTTCTAAAATAGCAAAATGTAAAACTCTTTTCAAGGTTTTAATCATCCATCATAAAATTTCTACGAATTGAAAATTTTGAACCAAGTATTCCTCACGCTATAATAATTTATCGACTTACTGACAGTTTGCGAAGATATAATGAGTGCATGACATAATGAGCTTAATCACTTGACCTACAAATTTATATAGCTTCCTATTTAGATGTCACATCCTATTTCGAATACTTGTTGTTATTCCCTAATAATAATATAAATGGCATTTGAAAATTTAAACATTTAGAAAGAGATTTTTGCGTTCGAAATTGCTTGATTGCAGATTTAAATTTTTTAAAAAATCAGTAACTCGGTACATGTGTCAGACATGATATTGCAGGTTAAAAGATTTAAATATGTGTTGGTTCATAATTAAGATAAGACAGAACATTTGAATAATATTCCTATGCCTTATTCATAACCGTAATGAGGGAATCTCTTATTTTATGATACAAGCACGACAAATAATATTGTACATACCAACAGTGGTCCATTTAGAGTATATATCATCTCCTCTTGATCTCCTGAAGACATTTCAGGTACGAAAGTATATTCTTTGATATCTTTGTATGTTACCGTACCATCGCTCTCATCCCACTCCATATCTTCTTTCATCCATCGGCCACTAGAAAAAAAATCAAAATAATTCATTTGCTTTTTGTCTACAACTATTGCATCATGTACTATGTACACCAAGAAAGCATTCAGCACTTGAAGCATACAAGAACTTTGTTAGCACTACGGTATTTGTGTCTCATGATATCAGAGGTGTTTGTGCTCCGGGGAAACCCCGGAATTCCGGGGATTTTGAACTTCGATACCCGGAAATTCCGGGGATCGTCGTTCAAAAGGAAGTAGGAATAATAATGAATTATTTATTTTGATCTGGGTAATTTTGTTTGCTTTGAAAGCAGAAAACGCAAGGTCAGTGTGTGTGGTGAAAACTTTTCCTTTCTTTCTCCAAAGGCAGTGATAATGCGTGAAAAGGGGGAAAAAACTTCTTTTTTGTTCTTTCCTTATTGCGAGTTATGACTCATTCCCCCGGTTCTCGGACATTCTCTTCTGGATTCTTTTCGGCAAGTAGGCGCGGCAGAAAAAAAAGGGAGAGACTTCGTTCGACCAGATGTGCGATCACGTGACCTGGGTTCAAAGGTCTTAATTTTGCAAAATTAATGGTTATTTATTTTGCAAAAAAAGTAATTAATTGAACTTTTATAATTAGGTCATTCAATACTTCATAATCGTAATTTTTCATTTCTCCCCCCCCCCTTCTCGAAACTCCAAAATGTCGGTAGTAAGTCCGTAAAAGTTTCAGGGGATTTTTTGGGGTCCCACAAACACCCCTGTGATATACTATATACAGCAATTGGATATCAGTTATAATATTATTTAAAAAATGAAGACAAAGCACATCAAATACTGCATGCGTCATGAAGTAGTACTTCAATGATGGTTTCATTTGTACAACAGGATGGAATTTTAACAGCAGTTGGATATCGGTTATGATATTATTTAAAAAATGAAGATACAGCACATCAATTACTACCTGCTTCATGATCGGAGCACTTGATGTATAAGTAAATTGATTTGATATTGTTTCATTTGTATTGTATGATGGACTATTAATATCACTTTGATATCAGGTATAACATTCTTTAAAAGTGAAGGCGTAACACAATAGGAGTTCATAATTTAAGCGATATTGCACTTCGATTTTTTAGCTTGTATATCTTTGGAACCAAAGTAATCATTCAAATTATTTGATAAATACAGAATATGACTCATGAGTCTATAATGAATATCAATCTCCGATTATCAATAAGACAAATCTTTATGACTCTACTGCCTGTCAGAAGAATATCTCAAAAGACAGTTTTTTAATAATGAAGTGAGTTCATTAAATAACAGGAATTTTTAGAAAGCAAAGCTTCGAAAAGCGGTTTAAAGTCAATTTTAAACAAATTATGCAAATTTAGATCTGTTGATCGCGTATCATATTCATCCGTGTTGCAAACGATACTCAGTAAAAACTTGCTAATCACAATACCATTTGAACTTAAGAAAACAAAAAAAGATTTCTTGATAAGTTCTAATGATATGATTCACAAAATTTTAATGAATGTCAGTCTTTGTGAATGCTAATAATAAAACGAATCTTCATAATTACTAATCTTTCGAAATTAACTATTAGAAAATATTACGCCATGGTTTTTTCTAGTTGTCCATTCACCTCTTCTTTTGTCTTGTGAAAGGTTTGGATGGTATTAATTAAGAATGCATTTTTTTATGTCTTCTTACATTTATTTGGTTTCGATGCGTTTCTACATCTATAATAAATGGAAATCCAGTCTAAAGTACATCATGATAACATCTTCGGAGATTATCGCAAATTTGAATTCGAGTATGTTATATCATTTTATAAAAAAAACTCAATTTAGAAAATTAGAGGTTTCTTAGAAATTAAAAGATTTTAAAAATAATTTTTTTTATCATTTTCTCAAACTTAGAAAGTGAGTTATCTTAGAAAATATATACTGTAAATACAATAATTCCTTAAAGAAATTTATTCCCCTTTGACGAAACTTCAAACGGAGTCTTTGTCTTTTACCATATTTGCGCTTTTTGATATCAACATATAAAATCATCTTCATATTTATATTGAATGCAATTCCTTACTTATTTCCTCATTATTAAATCACAACACTAAATACAGACTTTGGTTAAAATTTTCCTTACAAAAAATAGCCGAAATAATGGAAAACTTGATGATTATTAAAACTTCGATCATCATCATCATATTTTTTTTTTTTTTATGTAGACATCTCTCTTTATGCTTATGCTTTAAGAATAGAATACATGCTGCAGAAGTCAGAACTGCATCATAGACAAATGATAATGGTGATCATTTGTTATAACCTTTTTACATGTCATATTTCCTTTGAAAACAAAAATTAAAATATTTTGGATTATATTCTTGCTCGATGGAAAGAACGAATTAACTCATTTACAGAAATAGTTTTCCCACATTTATTAAACACCAATTAAAGGAAATCAGCAAATACAGTTTCAATAAAGAAAGGAAAATCAAAAACTCGTCTTGGTTCAAAAGGAAAAGCACAATTTTCTCCCCCCCCTTTTTTTTTGCCAAAATTGAGAAAATTTTCAAACGAAAGAGGAAAAAAGGGGAGAAGAAATTGTATTTTATTGAGTGTCACTTTAATGTTTCCAATCAATTAATACAGACTATCATAATTAAATAATTCTTTTAATTCAATTATGATCATAATTAATTATTTATTCTTAATTTAATTATGTCGAAGACCAACTAAAAATATGGAAAACGAATTTGAAATTCTTGTTCTCTTATTGCTAGAATTGGATTTCATCGGCTGAACTTTCACCTTCCATTGAATTTTTAATGTCCTTAATTTTGTTAAAATAAAATCCTTATTTTACTATGGATCTGTATGTCATTTGACAAAATCTATTAAGAATTGAAAAAGGTTAATCTTCTCAAGTACTTACTCTACAAGTTTCTTAAGAATTAATTAAATTTTTAAGTTTCTCAAAAAAAATTTTGCACTGACCTTTATTCCGGTGTAGCCCTTCGATCCAGACTTAATATTAATCTAGATATATTATTAATTAGAACTTATTATTAAAACTTATTATTTGGTAAATTACCAATAATTTAGAATTTAAATCAAGAGTATCAAACTCAGTGGCCGCATGTGGCCCAAAACGCATATTTTTGCCGCCGACCAAATCTAGCAATGTATAGCAAAATGCTTAATGAAAATTTCATGACCTTAGCGATTGTTCATTTTTCAAACAAAAAAAAAATTGTAATTTTTAAATAAAATTTCGCTATTTTTTATTGTTATTGTTTTATTGACTAGAAATAGAAATTACGTTTCGCGAAACAGGAATTTTATTACAATTGCCGTAAGAAATAAACATGTTGTTATAGTGGCCTTGGTTCTTGCATTTGAAATCAATTTTGGACTAACCAAGAGTCGGAGATGTAGGCTTACTGCAGCTTTAATTTATCTAACCTAATGCAATTTGTTTCAAAATCTACTTCATTAAAAAATTAAAGATTACTGAAGAAGAATAAAGTTTTCAACTTACCGGAAAACATAAGGGCCAAGCTCTTTCAAGATTGGTTTAGCGCCTTCCATAGAATACTCATGTGGATTTGTGATATTGAAAATGTAAATTTTCTGATAAACAGGTATGGGAAGCTCTTTCCAAATGTCAAAGAACTCATTTCCTGGTGTTAAAGTTAATTCCTAGGAATCAAAATGATATTCTATAGCATGTGTTTGGTTTTCATATGATTTTATATGACATGATAGGATTTTATCTTTTAAATTCATGATTTAAATATTCAGGCTTAACAGTGTTGACATGACATTGAAAGCAATGTTGACTTACCTGCAAAAATATAAAATGGCGACCAATTAGCATAATTTATCCTTTTAACAAAAAGAATAACTTTCATATTTGAAATAATCGATTATTGCAATTAGAAATACCTTCATATTATAAAGAAAACGAATTCCCAGTGTAGATTTCCTGAATAAGATATACCTTTTCTAGGTAAGCAATATGGTTAAATAGTATATCTATCTTCGAGAAATGTAGCCATGTTTCATTTCTTTTTCCTTTTTCAAACTAAGCATGTTTCTCTCTGCAACAATAATTAACTTTTTATATTAGAAAAAAACGTTTTAATTTCGGAATACTATATTAGGCATTACATCTTTCCACCGTATAAATTTTGAGAAGTTTAAGCTCACACATTTTTTTTTCTTTCTGACACATTGACTTTCTCGTATACGAAGAGAAAATATTGCAATCGTCAAAAATTCGAATTCCAGATTTTGATGAAACTCCACATTTCAGATCTCAATGAGTCCCAAAAACACATCTTTGGAATTGTATCTGACTGTGAACATGAAATCTCAAAAACATGTAACTTGATATATGGTCTTTATACCAAATTTGTAGATTTCTATCAAATTTTGAACGAAATCTATTCAGAGGAAGTCACCTCGGCTGTCTGAATATACTTTAACGCGATAATTGCAAAACGAATGCAACAAGACGGATAAAATTTGGTATACAGAATTGACATCTAAAATGTAAATATGCATCCAATTTGAAACCAAATTCGCCAAGGGTTGACCATCTATTGGTCTGTACTTTCACAGGAATGTAATCACAATAACTCAAAAAATCAATGACTGATATTTATGAAATTTGGTACATAATTTTGTGACTGCAATTGTAAATCTGTACCAAATTTAAATTTTAATCGGTTGAAAAAAAAGTTACGAAATACATATTAATCTATCTGATATTTGGGTCTGATATTCCCAACGATCAATTGTAAGTATCAAGTCAAAGATCGCGCATTTATAAGCTCTTTCTTTAACTATTATGCACATTTATAAGCTCTTTTGTAACTAAAATGACATGTGTATAGTAATATGCCAATAGATTTATTAAGGGATATGCGAGAAAGTTTCAGAAAGACCACCCATGCCATGGGTTTTTTTTTTTTTTTTTGCATGTAATTGAAGATTTTTTTAAAAAAATTTCCAAATAATTCAAATGATCAGTCTCTCATAAAATTAAAAACAAAATTTTACCCTTAATGCTTAATCAATCCTCCAAATCATGTATTTTATGCATTATATTATGCAAAGCCATACCCTAAAAACAAACTGTTATACAAGACACCAAGGTAACAATGAAAGTCGTTCAATATTTTCAGCATTGTTAATAATATTTCTGATAGAAAGAAATGCACACACGAATAGTTGTAAATTTTAATATAATTATCAATCGTATTTATGTTTGTTATTATTTTAATCCACAAATTAACAGAATTCAAAACATTCGAAGAAAGCTCTTATATTCTCTTCTTCAATCACTTTCGATGAACTAACAAATAAAAATAGATCAGCGAAACCGAAAGTTATTCAGGTCATGGCTTCAAGAAAGGAATCGCATTTTGCATTAAATACCATTAAATAGTTTATTATAGATTTACCACTAAATAGTTTCAGTATTTTTAATAGTAATTCGAATCCAAGGAAATGCACACATTAATAATTGCTTATTTTAAAGAAATTTCCCCCGGATTTATATTTTTCAATATTTTAATCTACAATTTCTGAAGCATTTAGCAACAGTCAAAACATTTAAAGAAAACCTTTAGTTTCACATAGTTAATCACTTTCGATGGCTTAAAAAAAAAGAAAAAAAAAAAAACGTTAAAAAAATAATAAAAAGGATGAGCGAAATCGAAAACTATAAAGGTCACGGCTTCATGGATGGAATCGGATCTTGTATGGCGAAATAGCAGTGCTTCCCCTAAGCCTTTGGCGATCGGATATAATACCATCTAATGAAACTTATCTCCGAAATCTAAAATTGTAGGGAGTAGGAAAAAGATATAAATTTCAAACGGGGTATTACTGTCTCCAGCCATGTTTTGACAGTTATTTTCTCAAAACCTTTTATTACCGCTGCGTGTTATATTGCGTAAAATCTGAAAGCGGATATAATCTAAAAGTTAGTAACAGTTATTTCTATTCAGTTTTAAAAAAAGAGTTCTACAAATTTCTGAGAGTCACCCAAACCTTTCATAACTCCACTGTTTTTTTTTGTTTTTTTTTGCCAGGGTTTTTTTTTTTTTTTTTTGGAGGGGTGGGGGATTTCATGATTTGATTTAAATAAAACAGCGAATAAAAACAGTGGACAGTGACACTAGTCTTAGAAAATTATAGAATTACTTATCTAGATTAATTTTTGATAAGTGATCACGTATTAAAGTCATAAAAAACTTTAATAATGTAATTTTTAAAGTTTTAAATTCAATTTACATCTATTACATCGTTTTATCTAAATAATGACATTGGTATGAAGTTCCAATTAATTTCTGCTAAACTTCGAACTTTTTCATCGAAATAATTGACAAGTAAATTTGTCGTCTCATTTTATTTAGTAAAATTAGCACATTCTGATAACAATCTTTCCAAACGTTGGAACTTTCTCTAGCGTTTTTCAACAGGTTGTTCAAGACTTGAAGCTTGGTTTTGGGAATGTCTGTTCAGAATTTTAAAGAATTATCAAGGTAAAGACATAATTTGTGTTCTTTTTCTAAAAATATGCCTGTTCAACGAAGACTCGAATGAAGTTTGAAAATACTGAGGGTGTTTTTCTAATTCTTATCTGGTATATTTACAATACACGGATATCCTAAATTTCATTTAAGATCCTAAGAATTAAAAAAAAGAAATTTTAAAAAGAACAAAATGAAATTTGGAATGCTTTTTAATAATAACTAAACTTCTAAAAGCCAATTTAAGAGTTTTTTAAAAACAGTTAGGTTATGAATTTTAACAAATTGCCACTTTTAAGTATTTATAAATTAAGATATAGCATCATAACCCAAAATGTGTAAATAATTTTTCATTCTTTGTATGCCCACAAATAAATAGATTTGAAAAAAAGATACCCGTTTATATCCAAGGGACATTTAAATAACTATCCAAAAAAATAAAACGTTTTAGTTACTTTATCTTTATTTAAAAATATTTAATGTTAAAGAATTGAAAAAAATGTAGATTTTATAAATTTATATATAATATGTTTTAAAAAGTAATGAACACATTTTCTTTTAAGTCTTAAATTGTTGTAAATTTTTTATCGCAAGAAGAGTCAACAAGACTGTGGAACTTGTGTGTAAAAAATAGCTATTACACCTCGTCAAGCTTTTATCTGAAGGAAATTTTTGAATGAATACAACATGATATGATTCCCGATTTAAACAGCAAACAAAACATGACCGATTATAATTCTTGAATGAAATGGAAGTTTCAATCAGTTTTTATTACAATTTCTATTTTATGAGATTGGAAAATTTACAATAGCCTTATTTTGCAGAGCTGAAGTAGTATAGTGGAATCTTCTAACTATAAATCATTAAATTTATCCATTATTTCCCAAGAAAGCTGTTCTTTATTCAATATAAAAAGAAACTAACCACAAGATCAGGCCTCTGATGAATTAGACAAATCAATATGAATTCTATTAGAAGCATTACGGTTAAATTTAACACTCTAGAAGAAGCAAAGCAGCGCTCATTTATCTTAGAATCGGGTAAGTCATGACAGCTCTTTACGGTAAGGGAAAGTTTCTCTGATGATAATACGTGACAGAAATCCAAAGAAGCGAGTAACGTTAATCTTTCACCGTAACAAAGAAAGTTTCTTTTTTCATAACCTTTGACTAGAATGGGCGCTGAACTTCTTCCGAGTTTCAATTTTTATTTTTCATCACCATGATTTAGTTCTTTAGAATCGAATAAGTTGAAGAGTTCAGTCATTAAGTTGAAATCGGTGAATGGAAATACAATCGGAATGATCACAATAGACTTTGCGGTTGGATAGACGTTTCATTTTTGTATATTGGTGGACAATAAATACACGCCTATTTAAATCTGTAAAGATATCTCAAGAAAATAGAAATATCTAAGGCAATTATTTTATGAATGAAATATTTATAGTATAGGCTTGTAACATTGTTATTCACCTGATTTCAATATTTTAGAATTCTAATTTAATTTTTTTTAAAAGTGAAATATATAGAATGTATTCATATGCACTTAAATAACCCGGGGTCATGTATTAGCAGAGAAAAGTCTTAATTTTGACTGCTTATCCAAGATTGAGAAAATGCCCCGAAAAATTCAAAGTTTTACAAATAGGCAATTAGTTTCTTCACTGTATCAAAACGTCACATGCCAAATTTGAAAAAAAAAAAAAAAAATGCATACTTTATCGACATTTTTCTCAAACCGTTGTATGTGGAGAAAAACAAACTCTGCGTTCAAAATTCAAAAAGTGCCCTCATTTTATATATCGGTAATCGATTCATTGCCGTCACTGTAATATCAAAATGTCGTATGTCAAATTTAAAAAAAAACCTTTTATTGATGGAAGGCACTTACATGAGTCAACTGCATCTACTCTCAATGTGATATGTTATTGGTACTTATTGTCACAAAATGGAATATACGTCTACTGATACCAGCTATTATATCAAGTGGTTTTAGACAAGTGGACATAGAAGTGGTCAAGTGGGCATAGAATTTTTTGATAAAACAGCTATGATACTAAAGAAAACATTACTAGCTTTAGTTTTTCAGAAAGCCTTGAAGAAAACTATTTCATATTTTACTACAGAATCGAATGTCACTCTAATATAATCATGTAAAAGAACGAACTAGAAGAAAAAATAATAACAGTAACATTAAAACATAATTTTTTTATGTTTCTTTAACTCTTCTTGCTTTTTTATGCCTTGAATTTTTAAATCGTCCATAATTTTAATGCTTCTAGTTTAATTTTTATTTTATATTTTTTTATTTATCAATTTTTTTAGAATTTATTTCACTTTCCTGCGCTTTATCTAGCTTCCAGGGTTGGTTTCTCTGGTTCTAAAGCATTCCAAATAGAAGGTCAGAAAATAATACTAGTCACAGATTTTAATTTTATCTAATTTATTTGTGTGATATAATCCTCAAACACCAGATTTACTAAGAATGCAATTACTTTTGCTACGATACGAATTACTTTTCATGTTCAATTCTATAATAATACTAGCTAAACTCGTCACACAGCTTAAGTTGTGATTCACCCACCCATCTGTAATGCTAAAGTTTATACTACAACTTAAAAAACACCACACAAAAAAAGATATCAAGTAATTTTTCAAATACTTATATAAAGAAACTGTATGAAAAAAAAAGAAAAAGAAAAAAAAAACGCCTTAAAAATGAAAATTTTCTTAAAAAATTTCAGTTGTATTTCGTTGCTTAAAATACTCATAGCTATTTCTCAGCAACAATGAACGCATAAGCCTTATTAGACAAATCGTTTTATCATGTGTACACAAATGCCTGAGAGCGAAAAGTAATCATGAGAAATCCATGTGACAATCCGATGACCTTCAAAATCACTGATACCTTATTAGAAAAAAATAAACTTTCCTTCATCTTTATGATCAGATAAGTTGCTGGAAGGGAAATTTCAAAACCGAAAGTAACAATCAAGAAAACCGAGTGTGCGTCAAATGTACACCGCAGGCCTAAACGGGGTTCAGCGCACCTGTAGAACCGAAGAAAATTTGCATCTTCGGACAGCACAAAGCAGCTATTATTACCAAGTCCAGAAGTTTGAGGTGACAGGTTATGGCATTTCTAGAAGGGTGAAAAGGCTCTCTGACGTCAGTGGGGGGAACTCGATGGTCGAGAAAATTCTTCCTGTGGTTACCAACTAAAAAACTGATACACCCTTAATCAACTTTAACCTCAGGTTCTGTCATTTTCAAAGATCAGGTTTATGAACCGCTTGAAATGTCCGTGAAAATGAGATTCATAATTATTAGAACCTCCCAGACCCTTCAAACTTCCCTTTTTTTAGATGTCGAAACCGATTGTTCTGGTTCTCAGAATGGAATTTTAAAAACGCTTTATTGTTTTCCTTTTCTTTTCCTCTATTTTGCTTACAATTATATTTTAGCTTTAATGCTGCTACGACCTCTAACATCAACGATTTCTCTTACAATTGTTGAATAAACTTTTGGGACCTTAAGGTATTAGTTTTAACAGCTGTTGTGCAAATGATCAATCTGTTGAATGAATTATCAAAAATCGATTTCTTCAAGAATGGCACAAATCATTGCATTTAAGTAAATTATAATTGTAACAAACATTGGCCAGTTTTGCCTTAAATGAAAATTATTTGGTTTGGAGAGTTATTTTTCTTTTCAATAATAAAAGATATCTCTTGATGCTTATAAAAACACTGATTTTTCAAAATATTTGCCGATATCCGTTTTTCAAAACACAACTTTTACCAAATCTAATTTTTCGCAATTAAATAAAAAAAAGATTCGTGTTTTTAATAACTAAGAAGTTTGAAAGTCAGCGTCTGATTTTTGGAACATCATTAGAGAATTCAATGATTCTTGAATTGAGATTTCAAAAATGTTATTTTCCCTTCTCCCCCTCTTTTCTTGCAAAAAAAAAAAAAAAAAAAAAAAAAAAAATGGTAACCATAAATTTACTGAATTTTCTGAGAAGAAATAAGAAATACAAAATTTATGGTTACCATTTTTTTTTTTTTGCAAGAAAAGAGGGGGAGAAGGGAAAATAACCATACATTTTGTATTTCTCATTTCTTCTCAGCAAATTCAGTAAACCAAAAGATTTTATTTAATTGATGGAGCATTTTACCTTAAATATCATTGCGTTTAGCTATGATCATGACCGAAATATGCAATAAAATGATCACATTATTGAAATGCAAATAATCTTATATGTTATAATGAGACAGTATATACTTAATTAAAGGAAGCTGCAAAGATATCACAAATTCTAAAATCTTACTTGTGAAATTTACTGAAAAGTCTAAATGATGGTGCTGAATCATAAAATGAACTCATTTCATTTGACATCATATGACAAACTTAATTGCACATGTCTTGCAACGGCATGCCGTAATGCTACAATGTGATGTAACGAATTCATGCAACTGTCTACAAGAATTCCTGTTTTTTTTTTTTTTTTTTTTCTTTCTAAAAAGATCCATAGAATTGTTTAATTTATAAAAATTAAATTCTTAAATGCGGAAATGTCAAAAATGAGTTCGATGTATCTGAACATCATATTAGAAGACGAATAAAATATGAAGGACGTTAACATCTTTCGATGGCCTATTCTTTTTCCTCTAGTAATTTATTTTTGTATTTTTGTTGAAACATTATGTAATGGTAATTTCTGGCAACGATTTGTGATTCATATTTCTGATGATATTCTGATTAGTAGAATGATTACTGATTAGTAGAATGAATTTATCGTTAATTCAACATATACATGTATGCTTCTGTAATTTTTGCAAGGTTTTTTTTGTATATATTGAGGAAAGCACTTAAAGGAATACCTTAAGGACTTGAAGGAATAACTTATTATTATCAAAATTATATTTTCTCTTTTTAAAGCTCAGATAAAATAACAAGATTTTTTATTAAATTGATTTAACTCTGCATTTTATTTATATGGGAATAGAAATAAAAAATGAATCGCTTATTTTTGATTAGTTTGTATATGGTTTTGCGCATGCCAATGTAACACATTAAAATAATGTCTTAGAAACAGATGCCAAAAATGCACAAACTCACTCAATGCAAATGAAAGCTTTTTATTTATTGAGCACAACATTTGCTAGAAATAGTAAATAAACTTTTATTTACAGTTATTTTTCTAAACTGGAAGAATTTTGCCATAAAATATAAAATATTTTATTACAATGATCTATTTATTTACCAATTTTTAATGGGAATAATATGTCATCATAATACTGGTCGTATCCACAAATTCTCAATTTGAAATCAACCAAATGTACATTTTCATTTCGTTTATTTCAATTGGAAACATTTTAAAGAAATTTTCACATTTCCTTGCTTTTTTTAACATTTTTTTTTAAATCAGAGACATTTGCTTAAACCTGGATTGCGAAATGGATACATTACTTAATGTCTTCAATTTTTATTTAATAATCATTAATGCACTATGTTTTATCCTAAAAAGGGGTTAATATCTTCGTAAATTTTATCATTGCATTTTTTCAGTGTAAAAAAAAAGTAAAATTTCCGGTAATACTAAAACATTAAATTAAACCTTGATTTTTAAACTTTATATATTATGTATCCAACTCTATAATTATGAAAAAAAACCCCGTCTACCTTTAGCCTGTATAATATACTACTCTTTAGCAATATATAATGAAAATTACTATTATAAGTATTTGAGTTGGTTAAATTTCCTTTACCATTTCAATGATCATTTCCTAAAGCAATTTCTACCTAAATTAATGCCTCACGTTTTATAAATTTTAACCTTCTACTACCCATATTAACTACGATGTCATTAACTAGTTCTGCAGATTCCGTTACTTTTAACCAAAGGAGGATGTTTTATTGTTCGGATTAGGAAACTTGAAATTTAAATTCCATATGACCCACTATGTGTCTAGTCACGGCCAAAGTGACCTGCAAGTCACAAACTCGTTTTGAAAAGTAAAACCTTCAAAAACGAAAAGTTTAGACTTCTTTTATCTTTCATTCTTGTGCTTGTTGCAAGCCGAGAACACGTCATAATTTTTTTTAATCATTGAAAGTAATATGCCAAACATTACAAAAGCACATCTTCAAGAAAATAAATAAATAAATAAATCCATTCATATTTTACTCAGTGTCTTTGCTCGCCTCGGAGCAGAAGATGTGATTTGCTTATATATTACAGAAATTTGTTT
The DNA here is from genome assembly GCF_947563725.1 of Argiope bruennichi. NCBI lineage: Eukaryota > Metazoa > Arthropoda > Arachnida > Araneae > Araneidae > Argiope > Argiope bruennichi. The sequence goes on from NC_079162.1 coordinate 89,508,375, forward strand.
AAACGTAATCGTGTAAAATCGACTTACACCCTACTGTTTGGTGACAAAATAGGTAACACGATTACAAAAACAGAAATAACATTTCAGGTAACGAGAGTTAAAAGTTTGGTTTGGGGAAAAACATATTTTCTAACTGAACTTTTAAATATCGACTTTTAAGTTAAAATATTTTGCAAATATTACAGATTTTTAAACATTTATATGGTTCGGATTTCAGATAACGAGAGTTAAAAGTTTTGTTTTTGGAGAAAATAGATTTTTTAACTGAACTTTTAAATATCTATTTATAAGTTAAAATCTTTTTCAAATGTTACAAATTTTTTTAGGTATTTATATCGACATTTTCGGATAATAAATATTTATACTCTCGCATTTTTTGCAAAAAATTACTCCCAAAGTTACGTTTTAGTCAAGTTAGATACATCAATTGCTGACTTATTTTAGAACTTTATGTCATAAAAAGCCTTCTTAGACAGGTTACAGAAGAAATTTTTTTTTCCATGTGTATCTTATTATGTAATTTATTCATATGTATGTTGAAAAAGAAAAAGAAAATTTGTAGAAGAATTAAAGTGTTTGTTAATAAGCAAATGCATATAATATTCTCTATTTAAACTTAGGTCTTCTTCAAATCTTTCTTAATTTTTAGAAATAAAACTAAACAGCTAATTAATAAAATTTTTCATAACTTCCCTAATATATTCTTAAAAAAACTGCAAATTTAAGAACTTTGAAAATGTATAAGTTGCTTTAAACGAGCAATAATTCCATATGCTTTTTCAAATTTTGGGGAAATAATTCTAAATTATAACCAGCAACTAAGCTTTAAACGAGTAGCTAATTCCATATACCTTTTCAAATTTTGAGAAAATAATTTAAAAATATAACGAGCAACTAAGCGTTAAACGAGTAGCTAATTCCATATACCTTTTCAAATTTTGAGAAAATAATTTTAAATTATAACGAGCAACTAAGCTTTAAAAGAGTAGCTAATTCCATATACCTTTTGAAATTTTAAGAAAATAATTTTAAATTATTACGAGCAACTAAGTTTTAAACCAGCAACCAATTCCAAATGCCTTTTCAAATTTTGGGAAAATCATTCTAAATTATCTTTCCAGAAACACTCTCTTCCAAGAATTAGCAAGTAATTTGTTACTCTGTGCTTCAGTTTATTCAAAGTATCTTAAAAGACATTTGCATGTACATCTAAGTTCTGGAATATCTAATTGATATTAATAAGGAATTTGATTTTCTAGAAAATAATCTAGTGGGGTTTTTCCATAGAAGATCCTGTTTCTTATGATTTAACATAGCCATAAGAAATCACAAGGTTATATGAAAAAAAATATATATAAATATTTAAATTATGATTATGTTGATTTACTTCAAGATGTGCAACGCAAGCGTACGTAGGGCGCATCGAAAGAATAAGAAAAACGTGATTAAGAGATTTTTTTCTCTAAAAATTAATTTATTCTTCTTGAATAAGTGATGAGAAGAATGTAAGAAATAAAATTAATGAATAAATTCAAGGTGAAAAATCTTTTTGGTATTCATTTTTTTTTTTTTTTTTGCATTTTTCTTGTATTTTGAAGCATTTAAAAGATTGCTGTGTCTAGAAATATTTATAATTATCTCTCCTATTCTTAAATGAGTAAAACACTAAGATTTAAATATCATCTTAATCACAACTTATTAAGATGAAGCATAGAATTATCTTAGCAAAAGCATCTTTTTTCATTAATGTTATTACTTGATGTCAGGGCTGCGTATTTCAATTCTCTATGGTTGGCCTTCAGTTTCAGTATAAATGCTTAAGGTGCATTTCTTTTTAAGAACTTTTATTATAATGAAGCGTGAATAACTTCTTAAAATTAAACATTCCGTATTATATATATTTTTGGGTTTTTTTTCCCCTATTTTTTTTTTTTTTACTTCGAATGAAAAAAAGGGGAATATATTGCATTTGACAAAACTCAACACCAGGGATTCCATTTACTTCTTTTTTAAGTATCACCTTTACCAATAAAAGGTCTTTGACTTTTTTAGTTAACAATAAACTTACTCGAGAGGCCGCTGGGTATTTAACTGCAAGCTACACACACAATTATATGATTCCAACCCTATGTGGGCCCCTGAATTCAGGGTCCACCAAGGGGCACTTTCAGTGTTTATATCATTAAACTAAACAGCAGAGATATATTCTAGAAGTAACAGGTTTGGATACTGCAGCAAGGTGAAATTATTCTGGACCTTGACCTTAAGATTTGTTGTTAATAATACAGAAAAATTTACTTTCCCGGTGTAATCTGATGTTCCACTCAATGAAATGTTCAAAAAACTTCAGTATACCTTAAGTACCTCTGATCAGCGAAATTTATTCAAATACAACTTTTTAATCATAACGAACAAATTTATAATAAAAATTATATCTCCTGTAAGAGATATTCAAAATTTTAAAATTCAGCATCTTACAAGCTTAAAAGTTAAACATATAGAATGATTTTGTACTTAAAATATGTTTTTTAATTAATTTCATCATTATTATTTTTAACCCCTTCACTGCCATTTACGAGATATCTCGAAGATAGCTGAGGTAAAATTAAGTGTTTGTAAATTTCGCTGGCACTAAGTGGGTTAAGAGTGTTTTAAAAAACGACTTTGATTGGTTATCTCATTTCGAATTTAAAATAGTTGATATCGAATTTAAAATATCTAATTGTTTCTATCTGGTACTCGCCTTTAAGCATACAAAAAAATCAATGAAATCATAAATTCAATTTTTGAATACAAAAACTATTTACTAGAAATTTTATTTAAGAGATAAAAATATTTAGCCTAGCGATTCATAAACATGCTTTAATTTTCGGGAAATAACGGGGAATTTGGATAGTAAGTAAAATGAATTGAGATAGGTGCATACATTTCAAAACTTTGTGATAAGTTTTTACTTTTTTTTATAATAAGCATTTACGGTTCGTCAGAGGGTAACATGAAATTTCAAACAAACCAATACTAAATGCTTGAATTTCGTGACAAAATGATAAAAGCAATAATTTCAGTTGATTACAAAGTTAAAAAATTACTGTAGTAAATTACTTTCTATAAACAATTATAAGAAAACCTGCGTTATTATTAAATACGATGAAAAGAATGTATCTCAGGAATACAAGTTTTGCATTAGGACCATGAAAATGTTGAAATAGAGAGAACATTAAAAAAATAACTTTAAAAAAATGAATACTTTCTTTCTTCTTTTTTTTTTCCAACTAAATTCAAAAGATTGCTATAAATGTTCTTACTTTAAAATAAATAAGAAAAGAAAGAACATTTTTAAGTTCTTGATTGTCGAGCGAAAGTCTTGAAGGAAAGTAGGAGATATTCTAGATCAACAAGCATAATTGCTTCTCAACAAAGGGAATCCAAGGAGTTCCCTTTAAATTAGCAGCATGAGTGCACAATGGAAATGCATGCATTTCCTTGTCTAGGGAGGTTCAGAACTTTGGCGACCCCTTTGGTCGAAAGAAAGCTAATTTCAGTCATTTTTTTGTGAGAGGGAAAAACCACACAGTGTATCATATCGACATCAAGAACAATAATAGACCTCTAGAAAGGTCAAAAGAATCTCTGCATGGCTAATTATGCTATATAGTGATGTCCACTTGCTTCAGAATCTTATCTACAAGCACAAATAATGAGTTTCATTATTTTAGAATATTTCAGTAATAAAAAAAATATTCGGTTGTTGCCATTTTAGCTTGATTGAAGGTTTTTTTCTCTTCTACTTTTATGTGCCTTTATCTTGCGGAATAAAAACAGACTATAAAATTTTTGAACCCTCAGAAAAAAAAATTTTTTTTCCTCTTTTATTAGTCGATAGCGATGGGGCAAGCAAAGAATAAAAAAAGAATATTGTATAATATAATAACTTTAAAATTTGAATTCAAACTGAAATATTTCCACATTTTCTTATCATCAATAATTTCAACTATTAGGGTACAGTTTCAATGATCTGTACTCTAATATTGCGTATACTCTTATCTGTACACAGTACAGATAAGAGATGCACTGTATCTGTGCTCTTTGGATCGCCAGTTATCAAGATAGCTTTGACAGGCAAAAAAAAAAAAAAAGACATACAAAAATTTTTCGAATAAAAAAGAATAAAGGCAACTGAACAACTGACGTTGATTATTAAGTTCAAGAAATTACATTTTAATATAATATGCAATTATGCAAAATTTTAGCAACGCTATTTAGGTGGTCATTAAATTAATACGTGATACTGAATTTTTTTCCAAAGGAATAATTTTTTTTTCCTTCAGTTATTCAATTATTCGGGTATTCGAATATCCTGATTGGGTGTAATCCTAATTAATTCGGATGATAACAAATCTACTGCATAGCTTTTTAATATCCAGTCAAAAATTCATTTTCCAGTGCTATCAAGAAATTAAAGTACAAAAGGCGGATTTATCAATCCTGTGTTTTTTTGGTAAACAGTAATATCGATTAAGATATGATTTTAGATATCAAGAAAAAAAATTTTTTTTTTCAATGCCATTCTTTATTGTTTATCATATTCTCTAAACATAATGGCATTGAAAAAATCGTGTAAACAAAATATCACAGGTGAATTTCGAAACAACCCACAGAAATATTTTTATTATCGCAACTTTCCAGAATAAACTCTTGCACCAAAAAAATCCAATTACTCCCTAAATTCTAATTTTACCACAATGCAGCAAATAGCGAGATGCCTCCGAAATTCATAATTCATTTCAGCGCTTCAAGAAAAATTTGCGGAAATTCTCGCAATGTTTACTCCTTAATTCAAAAAAACTGTCTTGGAGGAAAGTTCTTGCCTAATTAACGCGTGATTCACCTCAATAGCAAGTGTGTTTTTCATTTCAAAAGACACAGGGAAGGTGAGAGTGAAACCATTACGGAGAAAGAGAAACGAACTGTTATTCAGACAGTTAGACATAACATAGTAAGAAATATCAATGTAGAAAATCATGATAATTCAGTTTCAAAAAACTCAGTTTCAGTTTCAAAATTTTTCCTGCGGTATTAAAGACTTGTTACGCAAATTTATTTCATGTACGATACAACGTTAAAAATAATAAATTAATATTTATTCTAGATCATTACACATTACAGTGTATTACGCTATGTCATATATTGTCGCTTTTATATCAAAATGTCGAATGTCAAAAAACACACATACAACAAAATATATAGCAACAAAGCAACAACCCACTAGAGGGATATGACATTTTGTGAAAACGTACAACAATTTAAGAGGAGATGTGACCAACATTAATAAAATAATTTGACAAAGTTGAAATTCGATATATAGATATAACAATAACGATATAGTTAACAAAGTAGTTTTTATTTTTGTAGGTAAAACAATATTTGCCTTAAAGTAATAAAACTGTTATATCAAAATGTCGTATGTCAAAAACCAAGCACACAGCAAAACATTTTGTAAGGACGGAAACCACTTGCGGCATATGGCATTTTGTGAAAACATACAACAGTTTGAGAGGATATGTAGCATTTACCAGCATTAATAAAAGATTTTGGCAGATTTGAAATTCCATGTATTGATATTGCAATGAAGATATAGTTAACAAAATAGTTTTTATTTTTGTAGGTAAAACATTATTTATCCTCAAGTAATAAAGTTCACTTTCATAAATTTCGTAACAACATGAAAGTTGTATACATGCACAGCAGCTGCATTATATTACATAGAGAACATGTGGTCTTTATTGCAGTAGAAATTTTGCTTATGCTGAAATAACACGTATTTTAAGGAAGGAATTTTTAAATAAAAAGTATCGGCTTGGCTGATGTTGCGGAAAGACGGTCAATTAGTACTTCTGTTAGGTTCATACGACAAAGCATTATTTATCTTAGAGTAATAAAGTTCTCTTGCATAACTTCCTTAACAATATGAAAGTTGTGCATATGCATGGCAGCTGCATGATATTACATAGAGAGTGGGTGATATTTACAGCTGATTAGAAAATACTGTTTATGCTGAAATAACAACTACTTTAAAGAAAGAGTTTTTAAATAAAAAGTATTGGCTTGGCTGAAATTGTGAAAAAATGGTAAATTAATACTTCTGTTAGATTTTTTTTATTTAAGTAAATAAATGTAATTGAGAAGGCTAACTTTATTTGAAAGATTTAATTAAAGCTTATAAATAAATAAATCTAATCTAATTTCATTTATCACCAGTTAAGTTTCTTTATTGCTATACAATCCGGAAATAGGAAAAAAAGTTTCGTTTAGGCATGTGGATCCAATTAATCGATAACCAGCAGCGAGCGATAAAATATAGGAAAAGCTCGTTAATTCTCCTTTATTCAGTAAATCATATCCAGTAGCCGATATTTTTTATTACATATCTTCACAATATAATATGTCACATTTCAGTATCACAAAAAGTATAATAAAACTGAATGCGTATTAATTAAACTTCATTTTGATTTTGATTTTGATACACAGTAACAGAGAATGTTGTCAACTTTTGAATTTTAAAGGAAATTTGTTGATTTTGTTGCCAAACATAATTACAGGATGTTATATTGATCGTGACTGATTAAACGATGTTGACTTGAAACAGAGGACAGCTCGTGTTGCAATTTCTGAAGCATGAGATATTGATGTGGATGTCTTTTGATAATGTATATACCCAAGCAATAACAATAGATGTACACAAATTGACGGTAGACGGTTTACTAGGACAATGAACAATTGACTATGAGTCAAAAACATTAGTCTTTTAACTTCTAGGTAATTTTTGTTTTTTCTTTGGAAAACAAGATGATTTTCTGGTGATTTCGAGATTATTAATTAACATGTACTTCTGTGAGACGAAAAAAACGCAAAGGTGTTATTGAAAATAAAAGCAATTGTGATTGACTTTGAAACAAAATAATTTATGTTTTCATGTATTGTATTTTTATTGAAGCAATTTGTTTACAATTTTATTACACTGATCAAGTTATATCATAAATGTTTTAGGTGTACAAAAGCAGCTGTTTCTATTAATAATAAAGAAGAAAGTATATGTGTGCGTTGGCGCCTGACTACAGATCAATAAAAAATACGAATACCGCAGAAGTTGATATCTTGCTTCTTTTCTACTAGTAATAAAGATGAATATGTCTGTATCTGTGTATCTATTGTATGTCTATAGGATAGACCTTTAACCTAAAGCTTCCAAATTCGGCACTAGTATACTTCGGAAGGTAAAATTGTGCACCTAGAGCAAATTTTTGAAATTTTAATTAAAAATTTATCGAGATTTCAGAATTTTTCCGCAAAACCTGAAAGCATTTTTGCACCAAAAAGATTTTCGCATCATTTTAAAATTCAAAATTTTGTCTTTTTAATGAAATCAATTGAATTGCCATGTAATTTTTCCTTTTTTGACAGTTTTAAAAATATGATTGATTTTCAGTAATATATTTCATTATTATGATGAAATTCAAGCCATTTTCAGTGTTAAATGTATAACCGCGTTTTTCGTTGCATTGTTGAAAGCTAAGGAAGAAAAATTCTGTTAATTATCTGTGCAGATTAGATGAGGAATCGGAAAGTGAAATTGCATTTCCGCGAAGGACAATGTGCAATTTGAAATAAATTACCCTGATACTTAAGTCTTTAATGGCTCTATGATATAGAACCTAACCGCATCAGGAAGATTTATATGCAGAATAGACAGAGTAGGTGTAAAACTGTTAAAATAAAATGATATAAAAGATCTAGAATTTGACGCCTAAAAATAATTCGTTGAAGCAGTCATGAATATCAAGTCAAACCTAAAAGACTAGCATATGATGCTTCAAAATATTTCGTTGAAGCAGTCATGAATATCAAATCATACATAAGAGACAATTAATATTAAATACAATCAAAATTCCAGGCGAACCAGCTGATAACCAAAAGGGTTAATTTATACTAAAATGGAGTTTTGCGCCAATTTCTGATGTTTAAAAAAATTTAAAAAAAGAATTTATACAAATACATCCTAGCGTCATCTAACGTAAAATAGCGACTTCTGTCAATTTAATTTTCAATCAACAATAAAAACTACTCATAGAAATTCATGCTCATATAGAGAAATCATAATTATTCTTTTTTTAACTGCTGAATCTGTCCAAACTCTGCTTCAGGCAAATGGCTAGTTGGATATTTTTCTGTGCTATAAAACCGTGGAAAGATTTTACACGTCTATACAATACACCAAATGTTAGAGCTGTCACCTTTCCCTTGTGGAAGGATATAAATTTTCGCTAGCGAATTTCAGACTTCGGAATACTACCGGGTTTTACAAGACAATGCGACAACTTACTACAGAGCATCAAATACTACATGCAGCTTTCAATGTCGCTTAAGGTAAAGGGGAACACGTTGTAAGAAATTCTCACCCCTTTGAATGTCTAGGTAAGCACACCTGGACCTTTAACCGTGAGGGACAATGCACTCAAAGCTACCCCTCCCCTCTTTTAAAGTTTTTCAGTCCACGTGAATAAAAGTATTTTGTAAAACTGTAACGATAAGATTTGTCGCATTAGCTCAGACACAGTTATCAAGTTATTTGTTGTTTGATAAAATTTAATACAACAAACATAATCCGCTCGTTGAATTTTTCAGATATTTATGGTTATCTGAACTATTTTCTATGCACTTTGATCTGCTTGTTTGAAATATTTTATCATTTTTATCAGATACCATGTAAGAAATAAGGAGTATTTCAACCCGATTAGATTTCAGCAAAAAATAATTTTTATCGCGGCAGTTCACTTATTATAAGAAAGCAAATTTTCTATAACGTGTATATAGAAATTTAAATAAATTATAAAAATTCAAATAGAATAAGATATTGGCAACTATTGCATCTATTTTGGGATATTTGCTTTGGTAAAATTTTGAAATAAAAAAAAAATTGCATCACGATGCATGAACAAAAACACCGATTTTCCAATTGATAGATAATACATAGTAATATTCGTATTACGATCCGTGAAAAAAAAAAACCCATCGATTTTCCAATTGATGATACATAGAAATATTCGTATTACGATCATGAAAAAAAAACCCATCGATTTTCCAATTGATGATACATAGTAATATTCGTACTACGATCATGAAAAAAATCCATCGATTCTCCAATTGATGATACATGGTGATATAGAACTCTGCTGTCATCAGAACATAACATAATTCTACTGAAATTCATTGACTACAATTATAGTATTTTACACTCAATGAAATCAAAATAAGGAAGTGAAGTGTAAGTATAAGGTAAAACATAAGGAACGAGAAGCGGAAACTAGTTATAACATTAATCAAAAGGGGAAACCTCACATTCTTTCTGTACTCAAAACCCTTTGGGAGACTTAAAAAAAAATAGAAAGAGAGAAAAATGATTGAAATAAATTTCCTCAAAAGATGCGTACTTTTTATTCAAGGACATAAAAGCAGTGCCCTATTTGATGTGTTGCAATAGAAAATATCTTGTCAAACGACTTACAGTGGCCAACGGGCTTCATCCTATCAATAGACTTATCATGGAGACGTTTAATTTTATTGCTTTTTACTTTTGAAACGCTGTATAATCATGAATGAAGCAAGTTTCGGTTTCTCTCCGAGTCGAGCATTCGCGGAAAGAGTGTTTTTAATGGGTGGCTCAGCGGTTTCCGCGAATAATTGTAATAAGTGGCTCACAAAAAATGATAGCAAAGCACTACTTTCGATGAGCAAGTCTCTTTTCAGAATCTGATTTTCACAGATGAAAATAAATATATCAAAAGAGCGAGTAATTATATAAATGTTTTGATGGTGAACTGATCCAGACGAATACATTTTAGAAGGTAAGCTAATGTATGGCTTATACATATAATCAATTCAAATTTTTTAATCTCGGAATTATTGATAAATAATTTTTAATGAAATTTAATCAAAAGACTTTTTAAATTCAAATTTTAAAAGACCGCTCATTTTATTGTAAAATATTCATATATATATGAAAAAAATTATGAGCAAGTAAAACAACACGAAAGATGCAAAATAAATTTACTGAAATTTTTTTAACATCTACAGAATAATTTCTTCTTCAAATTAAAAATTTAAAAAATCTCTATCTGTTTTTTTTATATATATATTTACTTTATTCAAAAAAAATATAGACGCATTTTTTAAAATTACGCAGCAGAGAATTTCATTGGATATAATATCTCACTAGTTAATGCTATCTGGATTTTATATTTTGCATTATTGAAATAAAATTTTGAATTTTCTACAAAAAATTATTATCGAAACAACAAATATCCCGACTGTCGATTGCAGATTATAAAAAAAGTAGCATATATTATCTAATTTTTGAAAATTATTCTTTCACCTGTTTAAATATATGATTGAAATAATTTTATAGAAATTCGATTATATCTTTAAAATGAATACTTTTTCTAGCTTCAAAATGCTTTTCTTTTATATCTAAATTGAGATCTGTGAAAAGATCTATGAAAGATTCCTTAACGAGGATAACAAAAGAAAATTGTCGTTAAAAGTATTTTGTTTAATGGTTATTTTAAGTGACTTATTTAAAATCAATAATGTGTCTAAAATCTAAAATACAATTCTCATAAGTTTCTTTTTATCTGGCAAGAATTTTTTTAAATTAAAATAATGATAGCAATAATAATTGACTATAACGAAAATATTAAATGAATGTAAAATAAAATGAAATATTAAATGAATGTAAAATAAAATGAAATATTAAACGAATGTAAAATAAAATGAAATATTAAATGAATATTTAACGAAAATATTAAATGAATATAGCAACCCCATAATAAATCAACTTTTTAAATATTTGCATATTTTAAAATTCATATGAAAATCAAACTGATGGCATGATTAAGGTAAAAGGTATTTTACAAACGAAAATATACATATTTTCATTTCATGCATAATAATAAAAAATATTTTTTAAACATATAAATATATAAAATTCTGTATAATTTTATTAAATATTAGATTATACATATATATACTATGATCTTTTAAATTAAAATACAATCCTTGTTGAATATATTAATTGAATGAAAATAATATGCAAAACTCACCTTTTTCATAAAGAATCGAACAATGTCGTCGAAAAATGCAAACCCAACTCCACCAACAACTAGCGATACAATTCCGCATACAGCTAAAGCAATTATAATAAGTCTGCCTTTATTGGCTGTGAGATTCATTTTTTAATTAATAATATTTTATAATATTATAAAAATAATTGCTTTTTAAATAAATAAATTACAAAAATCTTTCAAAATGCGCTTTTTAGTCCTTGCTATTTTGAAATCAATGTAAACAAATTCCGTGGCTCTGGCCACACTGTAATCATATAGGGTACTTTTTGAAATGAGAATGATCTAAAGAAAGGCCAATTCTGAAATTCGCAACCATGTTTTATTTTGCGCGCTTCCATGGTACAGCGCCATCTGCATGACGTTCCCAGTGACGTAGCAAATGAAGGCGGAGCTAGATGATTCTCCTAGTGGCGAGGTTAACAAGCGAATCAACCCAGGTAAACAGAATAGGAAGCAAAAAATAAAAAAGGAAGAAAAAGATTTTCAACTAGCAAGTTCACTTTCCTTGTTGCACTCAGCTAATGTCAAGTGAAAATTCACCCCACTCTTATTTTTTTCTCCCCCCACCAGTATTGCGATTTGACGTCAGAGCAATTCGAAAACCCAAGTTTTCGTGTCCTTAGTAATATTTTGGCAATCATTTGCTTCCTAATCATTGGTCAAAACATGTAATGAATGCTGATTCTTTAAGGTTCCATTGTTAAAAAATTGCCCCCACGTGTCGAATGATATTAAGGATTCTTGTAGAATCAATTAGCTAACATTCTGACTGTACAGATTTAAACGGGTAAACATTATGCAATTGGAAGTGCTAAAAAGTGATTAGTAATCTCATGATTAATCATTTTTTTTCTTGACAGTTAAACATATTTATCTTGAATCTCTAGTTCAATTAGGATTATTCACTGAAAATGGATTATGACTGTATGATGGATAATAAATGATATTTATATAAATTCGTGTTTTTCATTACATTTCTTTTTCAAGTCATAGAGCTCATAATATTTAATAATACAAAAAGTTATTACACAATTCTGGAGAAAAATGCTGACTCTTTAAGGTTCCAATGTTAAAAAATTGTCCCAATATCTCGAATGGTATTATTGATTCTTGTAGAACCAATTAGCTAACATTTTTGGGTACACGGATTTACACGGCTAAACATAAAAACATTATTCAATCGGAAGTGCTAAAAAGTTATTAATAATTTTAACGTTAATCATTGTTTGTTGATTATTAAACACATTTATCTTGAATTAGGATTATTCGATGAAAATGGATTATGATTGTATTATGGATAATAAAGGATATTTACATGAATTCGTGTTCTGCATTACATTTTTTTCATACTATGGAGCTCATAATATTTAATAATATACAAAGCTTACACAATACTGGAGAAAACATTCAATAAATATCCAACAGTCGTGACGAACACGTTGAAAAATAGCTAGTTGGGATTTTAATTTTTGCATCAAAAACTAATTTGTGTATATGTTTTAAAATGATCCGTTATAATTCTATAACTTTGTATATATTCTACAAAGAGCCACTAATTACCGCAGAAAATTAAAATTTATTAGCTTCTTTAAGTAAAATGACAAAATTATAATCCCACCATTATTTTTATTTTTATTTTTCTTATTTATTTATTTTGACTTATCAGCTATATTTCGGTAGATGATAATTTTTTTTAATCTCAATATCTAACGGAAATGTTAATCCAGACCATGGCATTTTCAGTGAAAGAAATTGATGTAATGGGTCTATTTTGAAACCTATTTTTCAATAAAATAATTTATAATATGGACAAAAACTGATTCTCTAACTGCGTTTAAATAAGTAATGGCTTTGTTTTCATTTTGCTTTAAGATATTATTTCTAGATATCTAAGAAAATTCCATGTCATATTACACTGATTATCGTTAAGGTTACAAATTATTGCCAATTTCAGAAAGATTTTACTAAGCTTATCTAATATCATACCAAATTTTTTCTCACATATTTTTTTTTCTCACATTTTTTTCACATATCAAAAAAAGTATTTTATCGATTCAGCAAATGATATTTAATATTATATACAATGCCCTACACATGTGAGTTTTATATATATATATATATATATATATATATATATATATATATATATATATATATATATATATATATATATATATATATTACATATCAAGGAATAACAAGTAAAAGTTGAAATCTATTTAGAATTTTTTTAATTGTTTATTTTTCTTTTAATAAGGTTATGTCTGTTATCTCCGGTATGAAAGCATTAATTTTGAAATGCATGAATGGTATCTTAATTGAAATTCATTTTTCTTCATTCATATTTTACAGTAGTATACATTAAAATAATTCAAGCGAATTTAATTAACTATCAATAATAGTACTACACTATTTGCCTTGTATAGTAGAATGGAGGAATAAGGACGATTTTGTATAACTAAAAACAAAATTATCTCAATTATTAATGTTTTTTCTAAGGATGTGAAAACTTAATTAGCAATTTTGTGTTCTAATAATTTCCTTCGATTTTCAACTATTCTTTCGATTTTTTTTTCAAAATTTTTTTAATGGATTGCATATTTATTTATCAACTTTTCTGTTAGATAAGCGATATCTTATTAATGCAAACAACGAAAAAAGGCGAAAATATGGCACCCTTATACAATACAAACAATTAATATGAAATTTAGTGTAAGTCAACTATGTATGAGATATGTGTGAAATCTATGCTAAGGCAAATGTTATAATCTCTTCATTTAGGTCTTTAAACGTTGTTTCTTTTCAAATTAAACCCAAGAAATACTGAAATTGTCCTCAACGAAATAAAATTTGAAGAACTTAGTGAAAATATCTTCGTGGGAAAAGAAGCAATGTCTTTTTAATTTTTAATATATACAAGATGTCTACTGCAATACGTCCGGCTCAGTTACTAATTTCTAAATCGTTAGTGATAGATGTAGACTTCCAATCGTAAAAATATTTTTAATAAAATCAGGAATTATATTTCATATTAGTTTTGTCAATAAATGCACCACTAAAAAGTTGCAGAATCTAAATTTTGTACAGAGCTATGGTCCTTTTAGTCATGTTCTTGTATTCTATTCTTGTATTCATGTCAAAACATTCTTGATATTCTTGTATTCTATTTAAAATAATGCTCCACTCTCCTGTGACCAAAACTGACTGAATTATGAATCTTTGAATTCATTATTTTAAGTCTGTCAACAGTCGTGTCAAGCAAGTGCCATTCGTCGATTGGGGTATTTCCCTCTTTGTACCATTTTCATGTTATTAAATCATCTAAAATAATGATATTCAAAGTTCATAACTCAGTCAGCTTTTATCGCAGAAAAATATTTTACTGTCAGGTGAATTGTGTGTCAAGAAGATTTTACTTAAAAATTACTAATTCGACAAGAGAACTTATAAAAATTTAAATTGCGTACTTTTTTCAGCAGCGCATATAACTTTTTCAGCAGTGCAGAGTAATTATAAAAACTGCAATTTTTTGGAAAAATGTAAGATTAGACATTCATTTTAGAAATATGTTTTAATTAATATAAATTGAACGGATAACACTAATGAACCGATGCTCTTCGTCCAATAATACATACAATGTTTCAGGTACGAAAGCGAGTAGCAAATAATATGGAAATATTAAGTTCCTTTAAATTATAAAACTGGTAGTAAATCCGAAAATGCTGTTAACTAAAAGCATATCTTTGAACTAAATATATTTATTTTACATAGGTGAGTGTATAATAAATTTTATATCCAAATGTTGTATGTCAATTTCCCCAAATCATTTTATTAATACTAAACACTTGTATAAGTCAACTACATCTACTCTCAAATTGTATATTGTCACAAAATGTCATATGTCACTAGTGGTTTCAGCTGTTAATCAGAATTTCGTATACTTTGCTGTGTGCGGTTTTTGACATACGACATTTTATTATTACAGCGACGATGTATTTATTCATTTGTCATTTTTCTTCCTAACTGTAGGAGAGTATCAAAATTATTTTATGTTTCATGATTCAAAAGCGATAGACATTTTGAATTCCAATGAGACTCTGCAACATGATAAACAACTTTATTTTGTATTATCTGTAATAGTATCAATATTTTGAAGACGCCTGAGCTCAGTAAATCTAATCAAAATTTTCGGAACGAAACAGCTGGAACATACATAGATAGCTATATTATCTTTATCAGCAAATTGTAGAGGAAACATTAGAATCACTCACTTAACCTTATTCTATTTTCAGATAAGCTATCAATAACAGAGCTGTACGAAGGGTTAAGGGTTTCTCATCAGCTACTTTGGAAAAAATAGTCTTCTATGAATTTCAAAGCTGCAGATATTCACTTTCATACTAAATTACAAAAACTTGATCTATTGCGAATTTAAAACAAAATTAATCATTAAAGTTTCAAGGATATACGTAACTTGCTTTGAGACTTCTATTAAATAATAATAAAGAAATGGGAATAAAAAAATAACTCTTTTCCTTTAATTCTTATAAAATGTTCCTCTAATTAAAAATTAGCTAGAAAACTGTCTATCAAAAGCTTATTTAGGGAAAAGAGCTCATGAGCATAAAAAGAAAATGTTATAAGTTTGTCATTTTCCTTTTATTGATAAGGAAATTACATTTATCATGGTATTTTGACTGTTTTCATGCAAATGACTAAAATATGAAAAGAAAATATTATATTTCTTTATAAGTCCTAATTACGTCAATTCTGCGTATAAAGCTATTACGTACTTATATATTTCATCACTTTTAAATAAATAATGCTAATCGGAATTAATTATATTGGCTTGTATGACTTTCTTTACTACGCACGTAAATTTTACAAAAGAGTTGTTGAATTTATTTTGATTCATAATTCAAATTTGTAGTTTATATTTTCTCTCAGTACAAAGTGTATTTATCATATATAGCCATATGTATAAAAAAATTAATAATTATTAAAAATGTTAATGATGAATCTTACTATGAATGAAAAAGGACTAACAGAGGAAGGAATTTTTCGCAATTCGGTGATTACATTACATGCAAGAATTTATATAATGTCGTTTTATGTAAAACAATTAAAAATGATTTTATATGACTGATAGATATGCTTCCTTATAAAGTTCGAATTCGACTCTCATTTGTATGCTTATTGAAGGTAAGGAAATGTTATTGTATTCATCGGAATAATTCTATCATTAATAGTTTCCTTATTTTATACTTGTCAATTAAAGAAACATTTTTAAGGTCTTTAAGAATTCACAAAAAGACGAATTCATTATATGCATACTTTTAATTTCCCTTTCTTCCTTTTTTTTTCTTATATACATTTGTTCCAAAAAAAAAAAGTAAATAATTCATTCTTTTCTGATATCATCGGCTCAGATGCCAGATATTAAATCAAAATATTGAATAATCATCTTTCAGAATGAATTTTAAGGCCGTAGAACAAAATTTAAATGAATATTCACTTAGTTCTTTTACGCTTTTTCGCCACCGAATCAAAAATATTACAAATTTTGCTCAAAATCTTACTGTTGAACTATATGATCATTTATCCATCCAAACTTTCATTTAGTCATCAAAAAAATAACTTATTTATCTGCCCTAATTCATTTCATTTTATTAACTTTCATTTTCTTAAACATTTCTTCTTTTGCATTTGCAGACATATAGCTTTCATAGGAATAAGAATTCTAGTAGCAGATCATCCTTTTTAAAATTGGCGCTTTACAGTTCATTTGAATATTTCAGGAGAATTATATAATGCAGTTGAATTATACAACTTTTCGGTATATTATCGTTGCCAGAAAGACGGGTCTTCCCTATCTCCAGCATCTGCGCATACACTTGGGAATTCCTCCACATTTCAAGGTCAGACGGCTCCTGCCAGGAAGACGGACAAAGCAATACTCCGGTCAGACATCACAAGACTCAGACGCAGGTATATACAATCTTGACCCTGATAACCGGCTGGGGATCAGGTATTTTTGAAGGAGCCTTTCTGCCTGCAACCATGGGGGATAGTAGGGGCTACACTCAGGTCCCTCTCCTACGATAAGGTGGGGACTGACTGTTCCTTTGTATCTATAACTAGCCATGTCCACACAAAACGCGGACTCGAAGAGGAAAGCAAAATTCCATGCTGAAGTAATAAATAAACATCTATGAGGGGTCCAGTCCCCAGACAGAAAAAGAAGTTTCATAATTTGAAAGGGGTTTAAAGAGTACCAGACGGAGATTTCCTTCTATCTCATAATCGCATGAACAACAACCTTCCTATAATTTTTATATAAAAGATAATTTCTTCCCTAATAATTTTGTCGACATTAAAAGGGCTTTCGTGTTGTCATATACTTAAATGGAAGAGATGGAGATGAACAGAGGTTGGAATTTTTGTGAGTAAAGGCCAGAATTGTCCTTTCTTAGGTCTATGGTAATAATGATATGTTATCGTTACATTATGAAATCCGTTATTTTATGGAATATAATCAGATAATTCATGGCATAACTGGATTATTCTATGAAATAAGTAATGAATTACAATCAGTTATTTCATGAATTAACCAGGAATTCTATGAAATATACTTAAATAGAGGGATAGAGATGAACAGAGTTTAGAGTCTTTTTAAGTAAAGGCCAGAATCGGCATTGCTACGAATCAAATCTATAATAATAAAGCTACGAGTATAAGTTATCGTTAAATTATGAATCTGTTATTTTACTGAATATAATCGGTTATTCCTTGATGCAACTAGATATTCTAAGAAATATCTAATAAGTTATGATCAGTTATTTCATGAAATAAACAGGAATTCTATGAAATAGCTGAATTATACATTTTAACGTTAACATGTTGTTGTTTCTTATGGCACTTTACAGCCCGCTGACGAACTGTCAGCGATTTAAGCCGAGTGTGCAGTAGCTTCTGATTGCAAAGGCCCCTGAGCACCCGAGGGCAGAAGTCTGACTTCTAGCTCATATGAAGATGGCATATACACTCGCTTGCACAACCCCTTTTTACGGGGGGGGGGACTCTTTCACACACCACACAGATAGAACACAGAGTAGAAAGCAACAGCGCCCGAACCAGGACTCGAACTCGGGACGGCCAGCTCATGGGGAAGACGCGTTACCCGTAGGCCAGGTAGCCGGCTTAGCGTTAATATAATAAATATAAAGGATATGAATTCTAAACTTTGATCTATCGATAAGTTCTAAACTCTTAGAGCTAGACATATACTTCGAGTAGGATAAAGTTCTACATGACACAGCGAATTATATTTTATGTTCTTCGCATCAATAAATAAAATGCTGAGAAATTTGTAAAGTTTAAATTTTTATTCAGATCTGAAGTCCTATTTGTCATAGCTTGCAAAATATTCTTGACATGCTAAATGAAAGAACGAAAGAAAAAAAAAAAAACTTTTAAGAAATTCCACTCTTCTGTAACAAAGGCTAGCTGATTTAATTCATGTTACTTAGGCCTCCTGTTTAAGAAATGGCATTCTTTGATTAGCTGATCTTCTTTAGAGTGTTCATCAAAACGCTCCAAAATAATCTAAAATAATTATGACTAAAGATCTGAGTCTTTAATGAGTGGAATTTTTTTTTAAAAAAAGATGTTAATGTGCCAAGAATATTTTATTTAACATGATTACAGTACATTTATTGATTCAAACAATATTAAAATATAATTATTAGTCATTTAGAGAATTTTTTCCTACTGGAAATATTGACATATGTCCAAAAGGTTTAGAAATTAAAAAGGTTACAGTTTAGAACGGTTTTGATACGAATATTTGCCCACAATAAAATTGAATATCTTGTGTGTTTTTTGAGTGTTATACGTAAAACTGACAAGAGGATTTCCGCATAAATAAATGGATAAAAATGAATAACAAATAAATGTTCTAACAAGTATAAAGCTACAATGAACACAAGGTTAGATAAAAGATTTCAAAAAATCTTAAAATGTTGCTTTAAAAACATCGCATAAAATGGCAAAAAAAAAGAAAATCATGCAATAACTTTCATAACATTAATCAGTCTGAGCAATAAAGCAGACCCATTAAAAAACATTAAACAAAAATTGCAAATTAAAAGAAGGGAAAACTTATTCCGATGGTGTCATTATTTCAACGGAGTGTAGAAATGCTAGGGAAATTTTCACGTATGAAAAAACGTTATTTAATGACATACTCCCTCCTCTGAAATTTAAACACCTAGGAAGAGAAAGCTTTATTCGAATCACGATGAAAAAGCGTCACTCGAACTGCGAAGATTGACCTTCAGATTACGTTAAATCGTTGAAGTTATTTTCAGTACTCAATTTGTATTCAAAAACTTTAATCAGTTTTTCCAGTTCTATCTTCCCCAATTTATCACTTCAGAGGATGTTTTTTTAATTGAATTTATTCGAGACATTGATTGCCGGTATTCTGTGAAATCACATACAAATTTACAATAGCAAAACTGCTAGTACTTAAAGAAAAAACTAATTTTCATGGAGATTTTGACCATGACGTGCATGTTAAAAGTTAAAATCGTTTAAAATGGTTAAAAATGAATAAATCAATAAATCTAATAGCGTTAGTAACGATATAAAGCTATAATGAACACACAGTTAGATAATAGATTTTACAAGATTTTTAAATGCTACTTTAAAAACATCATATAAAATGGAAAAATTCATGTCATAATTTTCATAGCATTAATCAATCTAAGCAATAAAGCAGACCCATTAAAAACATCAAACAAAAATCACAAATTAAAAGAAGGGAAAACACATTCCGATGATGTTATTATTTCAATGAAGTGTAGAAATGCTAGGGAAATTTTCATTTACGAAAAAGCATTAATTATTTAATGAGTTATTATCTCTTAAGACAAAGCTTTATTCGAATGAGAAAGCGTCATTCGAACTGTAAAGAGTAACCTTCAGATTGCGTTAGATCGCTAAAAGTTATTTTCTGTACTCAATTTGTATTCAAAAAATTTCATCAATTTCTCCAGGTCCTATTTCCCCCCAATTTATCACTTCAAAGGATGGTTTTTTTAAATTGAATTTATACAAGCATTGATTGCCGGTATACCATGAAATCATATATAAACTTACAATAGCAAAATTGTTAGAACTTAATGAAAAAGTTAAATGTTAAAACTGTTAAATGAAATGTAACACTTGTGTTTCTTGTTAGTATGATATTCGTATCACAAAGAATGTTTTCCTTTTCCCTTGTAAAAATGCTTGAAAATATATGAATGCGTCTATCTTCCTTAAAATGAGCACATGGCATTCAGAATTAACTTTTAAATGCATAACGCAGTAAAGCATCCCCATTTTTTCTTTATTTTTTACCATCAAACATCCATTTTTTCCAATTGTTATTTTTTTTTTCAAAATTTATACTTTAAAACATATTGAAGATTATTTTCTATTGTTTTCTAGTTGATATTACGAATAGTAATACTAAATAATTAATTAAATTTTAAAATAGAACTAAGATTTTGTTTCTTATTATTTTCATGGACGACAATGAATTGAACATAGTTTCTGAACAAAATATTAAAAAAAAAATTGAAAAAATTAAGGGTTAATATTTTATGCAAATTAGTAAGTACATAAAACTACTCTAGTAATAGTTTATATTTTGATGATGTGCAGAAAAATATTTTTAATGATTAGACAGTAATCTTACACTTTTAGTAAAAAAATCCTTCTCATAAAGATGTTTGAATCGTATCATTACTGGATATTTTTGGAAATTCCATATTCATTTAAAATAAATT
Source organism: Argiope bruennichi (assembly GCF_947563725.1). Classification (NCBI taxonomy): domain Eukaryota; kingdom Metazoa; phylum Arthropoda; class Arachnida; order Araneae; family Araneidae; genus Argiope; species Argiope bruennichi. The sequence continues at coordinate 89,529,391 of NC_079162.1, forward strand.
TTACTTCTTGGATCTCTCTTATTCATTTTTACATTTCATAAATAGATATTATTAAAGAAATAAAATGTAAGTTTAACTACAATAATATGAATAACATGTTATTTCATGAACATACTTTTAGGTAATATCCTCTCCCTCTAAAAAAAATCAGAAACCGATACTTTAAAAAAAATTGTATTATACTATTACCTAATATTTTTAACATCAAACATCGATACAAATTTGACACATACTGGTGTTGCAAATTTTGAAATTCGAGAAACTTCCATTTCATGAATCTTCAAAGACAAAATTTTATTGAACGAGAGCTTTTAAAACAACTTTACAAACGGTGCCTTTAAACTGAAAAGATTCGATCATTCGATTGATAAAAATTAAATCAATATTTTTCCGAAAAGTTCACAAAATAAATCACAGATTCTGCTTGCAATTGTTAGAAAGCATTTCTGCTTACATACTCACATTCAATGCCTATTAATTTAAAGCATTAACATAAAGGTGGATTTTCCTCAAAAATACGGTCGATCAACTCCTATTAAATTTTTATCACATTTGGTATCTAAAAAAAACTTTCTAGATTACAATTCAAGATCAATAACTGAAAAACATTTAGAAAGAATAAGAACTGAATTTCGAATGTTCACCATTTTCATTTCACAAATATGGGAATTATTCGTTCAATCACAGTGTTAAAAAAGAATACAACATTCCCCCTTTTAGTTTGTTAAGTTTTAGTGATATCAAATCAATTCAAAGATATAACAAACAAACAAAAATAGAAGTTATTTTGCGTGCATTATTAAAATTAAATTCGCAAATTCGCTAGCAAAAAAAAAAAAAAAAAAATAGCCTCTTGTTCGAAACATTGCAACATGGTAATTATTTAGTCTTGATTGATCCAATCATGTTTTCACTTTGACAGCTGTTACATTCTGTGCATACCAAAATTTATATCACACAATTTACAGTAAGTATGTCTATCTTTATGCATGCTTGTCTTATAGCATCTGATTATAATACTAATTTCTTCGAAATTATTTGCTTTCATTGAACGATTTCTACATCATACGATGTAGAGAAGGTATCTATTTATAAACTATATCAAGTTTATAAATTAATTTTACGTTAATGGCGAGTTCCGTGGCGTGACAGCAGAGTCAAAACTTTTGGCCCTTCTTTGGGAATTTATGTCTAATTCCACAGTATATGTGAACGTAGCTATTGCTCTGATGGCATGATATGAAAGCATGGAGAGATGTTGCCATCTCCAGATGTCGTCGTAGTAACCATTAACTAAGCATCTTTCAGGATTTTGAAATTCGTTCCAAAAGATGACACATCTATCTTCTAAAGTGGGAGATCATTTTCAATAAACTAAGGTATTTCCGGGTAGTGAGCTTAGAACTTAAACCAACAAAACTCCTCCGTCCGAATGTAATCATGGCCCAGGTTAAATCCGTCGGCATCAGATGTTTTCCAGCTTGAATGGCATGGAAATATGGATAGGAAGTGCCGGAATCGATGTCTTCATCGTTATCTAACAATGCAGAATCATGAGATTCGCTCCAAAAGATGCCCGTGTAAGTTCTAATACAGGAGGCTAATTTGTCTAAACTAAATCAACTTCAGGCTTTGACGATAATAACGTTATACTTTGAATCATCAGCGTTCATGCAAATAAATGTTAACATGGGCCATGTTCTCCCGCTAAAATGACATGGAACTCTGGAGAAGAAGCTCCTTTATCTGAGCATGGATCAAAATCATGTGGCTCATCCGAAAAAAATATCCATTGAACTTCAGAAGCGGAACGTTAATTTGATTAAATGAAACCAATTTTGGATTGGGAGGGTAGTGAGCTTACTTCTAAGAAAGTTCAGGTGATCAGATGCTTATCACCGAATGGCGAGGAAAGTCGTTTTATTGTTAAAGGATTTAACCTTGAATTATAAAAGCTCCTTTGGATATGCTGCGACAAAGACGGAAAATGTGAACTCGGGATTTTATTTATTAGATGATAGAGAGCAAAAATTGCATAAACTATCATTTCTTTTGTCAAATGAATGTAATGTTGCAAACTAAATATTTGAGCATGTAACATCTATATAAATTCTTGCTCACATCTTAGTTTTTCCTCTTGACACACAGTTCTAGCTAACAGTTGTTGCGGAATAAGAATTTTTTACCTTTAATGACAATGACGCAGAAGCATCAGATTATATTAGAAGGGTTTATTCATGGAATTCCCAGATTTGGAGTCTGATTTGCTATTCAGGAAGTTATCAATTACAGGATTTTGTATTTTCCCGTGATCATCAATTTACTTCTTTAAACAACGCAAAAATCTGAAATATTTTTCTAAATTGATTAAAAATTTAAAAGCGTTTTTATTTATTGTTATTTATTTATTTTGAATTCAATCAAAAATTGCACTGCACGTTTATTTAACCCTGCTATAGAACTCTGCTAAATAATTATTAAATCTGCTCTCTTTATTAACTCTGCTAAATAATTTCAAGAAAATGCCGTATCTATTATCATAATTTCGTTACTTCTATCAATGATAAAACGATTTTAGTTAAGATTAAACAAGAGTTAAGGAACACAACCATTTCATTAGTTTTTAATTAATTTCTTTCAATTAGAAATAAAAAAAATATATATACTAGTTTCCTTCTTTTTAAAACAGATTCAGATTTGAAAAAAGTCATCATCAAGAGCAGTTTCAAAGTTTCGTTTGAATATTTCAATCAAAATCATTAACAAAAGACGATTCGAAGTCGAATTAAATTAAAATAAAACAATTACCACTTTACTTACAAAGAACCACTTTACTTAGCGATGAAACGAAACTTTGCGCATATCTATTAAAACCGATATAATTAAAGTTTAATTAAAAGGTTACCCGTTATCATCAGCTAACGCACGCTTTTCTTGATTCCTTTCAAGAAAGGAAAAAACAAATTTTAATCTTGTTACTCTAGAAGAATTTTAATCTTGTTACTCTGTTTAAAAGAATTAGTAAAATTTCTTTTTACTAAAGCACTTGAGAGTTTTCTATTTTAATCTATTATTGTGATTGTAATGCCTTAGTGAAAAAAAAAGCAAGTGATTATTAGTGATATTTAACCTTCGTAAGTTTTTAAGCGAATTTAATTTTGTCTTTTGATTTTCAAATTTAAAATTTGGTGAAACACTTTTAAACCAACGGCAGTGGTTTCTCTGAAACGTCCTACATAATCTCCAGTAAAGGCCTTGTCCTCTCTTCCCTTTTCTCTGCATAAAATTGGTGACCTTGGGTACGGCCATGAATTCTTTGCATGGCACTGGTGAATAATAATAGCGAAATATAGATCTTTGGCATGAATCTAGAATTTTTACCAGATCTGTTGCCAGAATATGTATTTTAAACACTTTTTTGCAGACCAATTTGAAACCCAAATTTGATATAAAACTACACTTGTGGTCACAAGATAAAACAACAAAATTTATTAATTTAAGTCATTGTGTTTATGAGTTATTTATATTCATGAGAAAGCACAGACCGACAGATAGTCAACCGTTCGACAGATTTAGTTAAAAATTTGATAAGTATCTGCATTTTAGATACTAAACCTGTGTACAAAATTATATGTACCTAATTCCTTGCGTTTCGTCGTTATCGAGTTCGCTTATACTCGAACAGCCAGATAGACAGACTCTGATAGAAATCTACAAATTTAGCCTTAATTCTATATACCAAATTCCAACCGTTTAGATAAAAGCGTTTTTGAGTTATCGTGTTCACAGACAGACAGACTGACTGACAGATAGAAAGACAAAATACCAAAAATGTGCTTTCAAACTCGGGGATATCTGTAAAATGTGGAGATTCGTCTAAATCTCGAGTTCGAATTTTTGGGCGCTTACAATACTTCCTCTGTATCTCGTATACGAGAAAATAAAAAATAATATGAAGAGATGATAAGTTGTTCCCTTTCCTATTTTTATGAATTAAATCCGTACTAAAAATTTGATTTTTGCTTCACTTAAAGAATAAAAGTAATGATAAAAAGATAACATTTTTTGTTATTTTTATGAACAGAATGTATTCAATTTGAATAAGTTATGTTTAATATTTGAAATAATTCGTATGTAAAAAAAATTTTTAAATCAACAACTTTCTAAAATGCTGTTAAAAATTAAAGAAAATTAGATCCCATCAAATGAATTCTCGAAAAATTCCCATAGAAATCTCGTGGCTATTCAAAAATCGCCGTCTCGGCATATTAAAATGATTCTAACTTGTTTTGTAAGACCCCTGCATGATTCAAAATAGTTTTATCTCAAACAAAAAATGCCTACATATATTCAAAATTTTCTTTTTTCTTTTCAGAAATCAAATACAATCGATTATTTGTCGGCATAGTTTTATTTTCTTTGTATTATGGCCCTGCTTTGAATAGACTTTTCTGAATTTCGTAAAATGATACTTCAAGATAATTTTATTTATCTTTATTGCCCACCCAAGATTCATTTTGTGATTTTTGCTTTTAAATACTTCTAACTGTCTAATCAAGGATTCTTTCAACCAATGTATACCGGAAGAGTTGTTGGAATATTGTTGAACAATATCAGCTTATTTTGGTAGTGGTTGACACAAGACTCCGTAAGTCTGCAAGGTGAAACATTAATTCAATCAATTAATATTCTTGCTATCCGTTTAAAACATATTTCCTTCCTGGTTCAGACTTGACAATTTTGCTTCCAATTAGGTAAATGGGCAATGCATGTCTTGAGATGTTACATACGTGGTTAACATCAAAAAGGAGAAGCTAACCACTCTAATTAAAGCCATAGAAAAGTTCTAATTCTAGTCGGCTCTAATGCTTTGTCTTTTGTTAACATTTTAGCCGGAACGATGAAAAATAAAATGAGTTAGGGCAAAACGAGAATTGAAAGAACAACAGCAAAAAAAAGTCATGATTTTTCAAGCGGATAAAAGCATATTAGTGTATGATTTCAATGCTGAGGACAAAAACTACGTTTTCTCGGCTGTATTACATTTGCTTGAATAGAACTTGGCGTCAGATGACAAGACCAAATTGCTCATACAGAAGTTATAGCGAGGAATAAATTGTGGGCCAACCACTTTGTGCATATACCACTCTGTATATATATTAGCGACTGTTCAATGGTTTAAAAAGGGTTTATCAAATTTTTTCTCCAGTATCTTTAATCAATTTCTTATTTAATTAATCTTATTTGTTAGATCAAGGATTTTTTTCTTCTTTTTTTGGTTTTTAACTATTGAACATTTGGAACGGATCTCGTAACATTTAAATTGCCATCAGATGCCAAGGACGAAATGTGATGGCAATTTCGATACTCCAGTTCAGTCTTAGATCTTCCATTGAACAGGGACATTAGGACGCTTGACCACACCCACATTTTACAGCCTCGTACTCAGAGTTAACCTTTGATGGAATGAAAACTGAAACGTGATACTTCGATTACGATACTTAGACCCTGATGTTAGGTCACCTCGACTTTGATTCTGTCTTATCATCTGTCAAACACTTTTGCATAATAACCTTTTGTCTTTCCTCATTATCTTGGGAGTTTTATTTAAATGAAACTGTGAAATATATGCTCTTGAAATATTTTTTAAGGCTGGATGGTAGCAATATGTACAATGTGATAAGATAATTACTTTTTTTTATGAAAATTGAAATGGATGGTAAGTAATATTTATTATAAAAACAGATGGTAAATCGGTTTTCGACAGTGTACAAAAAATTTAAAAAAATCTTCTGTAAAAATCATAAAAATTTTCGATAAATATTTCTACGCATGCTTTACTTCTGCATATCGAAACAAAGATGATGACAGATGCTTGAATATAAACAACGGTTCGATAAAAAAGCGATCCATCGTGAAATAATCAAAAAAATCAAATGAATACTGATTATAAACCTTTAAATTTATGCTTTCTTCTTTGTTTTGCTGATTATTCAAAGACAGATAAGCTTGAAAAAAGTGGTTAAAGTGAGGAAGAGTTTTGAAACAAAATAATATTGCGATATACAACTATTAAAACCACGTGAATCAAGACGACCAGACAGACTTTTATCTATTCTTTAAATCAGGCAAATCAAATTGCTAACATTGAATTTTTTAGACAAATAATTTTAATATCTGCTTTCGCATTTCCTTATCGCTGGTTATAATTTAATTTCAGCAGAATATTTCGTTGTAGATAAGACAAGAAAATGAGTTAAATTAGTACTCTGAGTAATACATACAATTGTTGGTGCCTCTTATGATCATGAAAAACCTTGATGACAAAATAAGATGGGACATTTAAAACTATAAAAAAAAAGTATGAAAATTGTCTGTGCTTACGAAAGGGGGAAAAAATGGATACAAAAAAATGTGGTGGGGTTTCCGGCCATTTCAATTTAAATTGCATTAATTTAAGTTCTTCCGTATGTCATTTTTCAATGCGATGGCAATTTACCAATTATTTTTTACAGTATCTAAATTCATTAAAGATTTTCTAAGATTAAAATATAAGATTTATATTTAAGTTATCAAAGAGTGAGCAAAGTTGTACGATTTTTAAATATATATACATATATAATTATGATAGCAATAGCAAATAGGTAATTGCAAAGATCACAAAGACCCATTTTCATGGATTTAACAATATTACATTTTAAAAATAATAAGCGATAGCTTTCTTTTCTTGTGCCAGAACATCCAATTACTTCATTTAAGTATATATATTTTTTAAGAAACATATACTAAAACAATACATAATATTATGTTAATTATTAATATATGTAATGTATTATTAATATGTATAATATTATGTTAATAAGTACTGTGTATCAGGGCCGGATTATTAAAAAGACATAGTAGACAACTTTCTAGGGATACCACAGATTTAGGGGCCCCCCGAGATTTCGAGAGTTTTTCAGTATTCTTAGGGCAAGTTATTTTTTTTTTCTTTTTCTTTTCTTTTCTTTCATTTATATTATTCTAACATCCCCAATTTTTATATTTCCTACCTTTGTTATAACTTTTTTTATAATTCTAAAAACTGTGTTTCTTTAAAATTTTAAAATGGTTGGATTCTGTACTTAAACAGTTTTTAGGTCATTCTTTAAAAGTTTTGGAGTTTTTATCATTATTTTGCTTAAAATTGCCTTTCAACTTAAATTTTGAATTTTTTTAAAAATCAAGATGCTGAAAGTAATTCTTGAAAGCGACCCCCAATCATGTTTGTTTATTCCATTTTGGCGAAATTTGTACTTAAAACTGCAAAACTGCTTATGTAATTAAGAGCAACAAAAATTTGTTAATTTTGCAAACAAATTTGGAAAAATTCCTTCTAAAAAAAAAAAGCTAGAAGCTGCAGCATTGTATTTGAAAAGCATTAATTCATTTTTTAAGCATATGTATATAATTTACTTTTAAAATATATCATAAACTTTAATTGATATATGTTGCTAGTATCTTAACATAAAAAGAGATAACACAAATCAATTCCTTTGTTATTAGCACAAATTAATGCTTTTTAAAATAAATCATTACTATATCAACTTATTATGTTTGGAATTTGCAAATAGAGCCAAGGGATCGCCTTTGGCATTTTTCTAATCGCAACACGTTGTGTATTAGTCTACTGGTACTTTTATTCTTCCCCATTTTTCGCCAATTTAAAATAATAACCCGAAGATATGATGTCAGCCAAGGTCATAAACTCATAGCATTTAAATATGCTAAGGAATTCCCCATACTTTCAGTGCATTTACACAAAACATAATAAACTTGTCTTTTCAATAGTCGGTCTTAAAACATGATTGTTAACGGCAAGAACTTTTTTCTCTGCGAATGAATTTAGAAACTTTGATGCAAGGTTAACTAGCATTTTACGATGTGCAAATTTGCTTGGGAAAGAACTTGAAAAAAAACGCGTGACACTCACTACGTAGAAATTATATTCTGACGTTCTGAGTGTTTTTGTAGAAAAACTCGAGTTCTTCTCCAGATCATCTAGTAAAATAAACTTTTTTAAAATACCATATACCATTAACAGATAATAAAATCGATACAAACATTTTCATAATAAAATATTCAAATCTTTTTAAACTGTTCTCGACGAATATCTTGACTTACTGAGTATTGCCAGTTTGTCTGGTGTCCATATTATTTTTAGTGTTTTTACTTTCTCGTATATGAAAGATATATAGAGAAGGTATTGTCAATAAAAAAATTGAAATTCGAGAGTTTGAAAAAATCACCCCGTTTTAGATCTCCCTGTATCCGAAAAGCAAATTTTTTTAGAATTATATATGTCTGTGAACATAATTCAAAAATGCTTTGAACTAGACGAATGAGATTTAGTACGTCACCTTTGCACCAAAATTGTGGATTTCTATCAAATTAAGGAATAAATACATTCAGAGGAAGTCTGTCTGTCCGACTGACAGAATGAAATTATCACGATAAAATTTGATTCACAGATTTAACATTTAACATGTGGGTAGTATCAAATTCGGGAACCAAATCCATCTAGAGGTTCATCGTCATTCGTACTTTTGCATATATATATGTGTGTGATGATTCAAAAATGTAACAACTTAAGTAAATGAAATTTGGTTCAAGGTTTTAGTATTGTAAATGCAGATCTTTACCAAATTCTGAACCACATCTGTCATCGGGTTGATCACTTGATGATCTGTACTTTCACAAGCGTGTAACAACTCAAATATATGAAATTTGGTATGTGATCTATTGACTAATTGAAGTTCTAAGTCAAATTTCAGTTTCAATCGGTAGGATAATTGATGTCCAATTTGGTACTGGTACTTGTATATTTGCCATATCCCAGAGATTAATCGTGAAGATCGCACGCTATTAGGTTTTTTCGTAACTATATTTCGCCGATAGCATGACCGGGATAGCCTGGTTGGTAGGGCGTTGGACTCGCGTCTCTTGGTTGCGAGTTCAAACCCTGCCGACCGAAGGCTCCTCGTGTGCATGGTGGCTGGCGCACAAATAAATTTGTCGTGGTCATAAAGTCTCACCATGTCGAGAATAATACCACTGGGGGTACTGGGTCAGGGGTGATTGTTCTCTCATTCAGGTCTAAATTACGATCTGAGGATGAGTGAGTGAGTGAATGAAATGAGTGAATAAAGTCCACCCCGTAAAAAGGGTTGTGACGTGTGAGTAGCTAAGTCTTTCTCTTCGCCTTAGATGGCGCTACTGAAAAACAAGAGACGCACCCTTGGCTTAAAATCACTGACTTTTAAAGTCAGTGGGCTTGTCTATGGCAAGTGACTTTAAAAACAACAACCAATGGTATGCGCTTAGAAATACACAAGCACATTTAGAGAGAATGCGAAAATGTTCGAAGAGATCACCCCCGCATGTTTACTTTCTCGTCTACGCTGCATGCAAATAGGAAGTATTGCAACCGTAAAAAAATTCAGTTTAGTGGTTTTGACGCATCTTCGCATTTTAGACCTCGCTTAGTCCGGAAAATCCATTTAGGATTAGGCAACGTCGTAACGTTTCGGAGTTTCGCGGTGTGACATCGTAGTCACGAGCGCTGCCACTTCATAATTTGGAATGTTTGTAGGAAAAGATTGCAATTAATTGGACTAGTTTAGACGAGCGCATAAAGCTCGAATGTCATGAAATTTGGTATTTTTGTTTATTTATTTAATATGATCAAATTAATAATAAAAATAATATTTTAATTATTTTTGGAGGGATGGAGAAATTTAATGGAATCACTTTCCTCGTGCCTTCTATTGAGGACTGATTTATTTAATTATTTTGTTTATTTAATTTGAAATATTGCAGAAGAAAATTTTTGAAAGTGTAGCTCATCGTAGCTATCGAGGGCTGAATCAGGAATAATTTTGAAAAATTTTAAACCCCAGATTGGCAACGATGCGACTGATTCTCGGCCTTTTAACAGACGGGAAATCGATATAGACGTTGTCTATTGCAGCCCTAGGCTTTTTCTTAGAGCTGGGAATAGCATGTTCGTCTGCTGGTCTTTGAAGCAGCTCGTTGCGAATCTGGGGTATTGTTTCGAAGAACCTAAAAGGCATTCTTCTGATAAATTCTAAAACAGGTTCAATTTGGAGGTCATTATGAAGCACTTTCCTTCTATGTACCAGGGGGCATCAACAATCTTCATCAGATGTTTGTTTTGAAAAACTTGCAACTTCTTAATATTTAGACCAGAAATCTGTTTGAGTACAAGTCAACATGATAGTTTCAAATCTTAAACAGCTCGATGGATGAAATTTTATACTCAGTTCTAGCATAAATTTTAGATTCATTTCGTATTTGGAACAAAATCAACCGTTGCTTTCAATTAATGAGTTGACTGTCTGTCAGTCTGCATATTCTTATGCATATAAGCGCGATAACTCAGTAACGCAAATGACATTTGGAAAGGGATTTTGCTACTAAAACTATAGTTCAGGTCTAAGCAGAATAACTTTTCTGCTGTAAACTACAAAGCACAAAGCGCCCATATACGAGTCCTGAAAATAAAAATTTGAGCACGCATACCGTTCATGGTTTTGCTCGGAATTTATTCACAATTTTTCATTTGGGGACAGGAATGGAGGATAATGTTATTATTAGGGTATATGCGAGAAAGTTTCAGGTAGATCTTCTGGTTTTTCATGTTTTTAGTGGTTTCTTTCATCATCGATTATTAACCTGTTCGGGCGCGGTGATCTGGTGGTAAGGTCTCGGCTTCGGAACCGGAGGATTTCAGGTTCGAGACCCTCTTTATGGAATTCGATGTCTCAGATAAAAAATAATAATGTAATCATTTTAATTTGCGATGAATTTCACTCAAATATTCTTTAAAATGTTAGGATTCTCATAGAAATATAGGCCTAAGCCTTTTATATTGCGTAAGTGTTTTAATCATAGTTTAACTATTTCCAAATGAATTTCTAAAGAGCCAGATATTTTAACTTTTAAGTTTATACCATTTAGCTTCTTTAGACAAGTGTTTTTATTAGCATGTAAATGCTTATTCATTATTTGTTCAGGTGAAAAGGAAGAAACTAGTAGATAGTTAATTTCCATGGGGAAAATGAAAAAGCGGGCGTGGCAAAGCAGGATTACTATTTGCTTTATCGAGGTGAACAGCTTTATAAATTTTCTAGAATTTTTCAATTGTGTATTCCTTAGCACGTTTATATTCTTTTATTTTTATCTTATACTTTGATTTCTTTATGCAAATTGTTTAATGGTTAAGTTTGAATCACAGACGGCATTGACCTCTTGGAGGAGTTTCGGCTTTATGGCTGGTATCTCTCGGGTTCGAGATACAATGTTATATTACATTACACCGCCTACATTCCCATTTTGAAAGCTGTATGGAGATGGCTCTTTTCCGCTTTGGGCATATGAAGATAAATTTTATTTCATGTTTTTAGTTTCTTGAGTATGAAATATAGAGAAATTAATGCAGTTGTCATAGTTGAACTCAATATTTCGAAGAATCTCCACATTTCAGATCACCCTCCGTCCAAAAAACACATCTTTGGTATTATGTCTGCCTATCTGTCTGTAAAGACGATAAAATGCTTTCAGCTAGATACATAAAATTTAGTATAAGGTTTTACCACCAAAAATGTAGATTTCTATCAAATTTTGAACGAAATCCATTTACAAGAAGTTTGTTTGTTTTGGCTGTTCAAGTTCAAGTGAATTCCATTACAAAATTCCAGGAGTTAAGTAAATAAAATTTGATACATAGATTTAACATATAAAAAATAAATTCTTTTCAAATTTTGAACCAAAATGATAAAATGGTTGATCTAACATCCGATCATTCTATTTAAGCCATTCCTCTTAGAGGGACACATCTTAAAGAAGAACAAAAAATTTTAGAAAAGAAAAAAAATTGGAAAAAAAAAATCAAAATGAGAAAAGATGAACTCTCTGGAAACGCAAGTAAAATATCACCCAGGAAATTACATTAACACATATAATTAGCACTATAACCATTTGTATTTCAATTATTTAAAACTTCAGAATTTTCAGAAAATAGAAGAAAAATTCAACAATCATCAAGCGAAGTGAACATGATAAAAATTAATTAAAAAAATTAGGATTTTTAAAATCATTTTATCATCTAATAATTTTTTTTTTAAATATCATCATTTTTATTATTTTAAAGAAAATTTCAGTTACAAAAATTGTTTTGAAGCTTTTGATGATTTTCTTTAAAATATTGGGCTAAGGTAAGCACCCTTTGAAGGTAACGAAATTTTTTTAATGAATTACTGAAACCAAAATATAAAAAAATTTTATTCTCTGAATACGCAAATACCTAACTATCAGGTTAATTCACATAATCAGCATTTAAAGCAGTTGGATTTCAATCATTTAAAACATCAGAATTCTCAGAAGAGAGAAAAAAATTGTTTTGAAGCTTTTGATGTAAACCATTAAACTTCAAGATTCCAAGCATTTTCTTTAAAATATTGGGCTAAGGTAAGCACTCTTTGAAGGTAACAAAATTTTTATAATGAATTACTGAAACCAAAATATGAAAAAATTGTATTCTCTGTATACGAAAATACCTAACTGTCAGGTTAATTCACATAATCAGCATTTAAAGCAGTTGGCTTTCAATCATTTAAAACATCAGAATTCTCAGAAGAGAAAGAAAAAAAAAAAAAACTCAACAATAACTATGCAAAGTGGGTAGGATGAAAATTGGCATAGAAAATAGGATCCCAAACACTTAAAGAACCTCTGATTTAAGCAAATCAAATGATTGATCACACTTTCATTCATCGCAATAATCCTATAAACAAATATTTTGCTAAAGGCTGTTCAAGTGCGAGACGCCTCCAGAGTTATTCCTTAATCAACATTGAAAGATTTTGCAACAGCTGATGTATTAGCGGCTAAATTGTCGTTGAAGGAAGGTAATTAGAGAGTGTTAGGGGCGGGGCGGTTATGCTTTTTGACAGCCAACGGCAGTCATATCTTAAATTGCCTAATGCATTCTATGAACCCAGAGACATATCGAAGAAATCTGATAATTAGTCCACCTGCCGACGTATGTATCCATTAGTAATCGCTCAAATATCATGCAGCAAGCTGATGACGAAATACAGGTACCTTAACATCGTTTTATGAGTGGGCACACTCATAGCATTATTTTTCTATGAGTTATAGACACGAAATTTTTGATGAAATAACAGCGTTAGTCTCATAATCATAGGATCTTTAAGTTTTTTAATCACATAAAACATTTAAAAACTGCATCCAAAGAAAATTGAATATGTCGTGATAGTGTTGTTTTTATTTACTTTTCATAAGAACAAACTAAATTTCTAGCCTTCCAAAATAAAATTTAAAAAAAAAATCCCTCTAGTTGAACACCTACCTATACAAAGAAGCATCGACATGTCTTTTCCTTTTTTTAATTTATGTCTATGCAGATTTTTCGTGAATAATTTATATCAATACTTTCAGTGCTATTAAATCTTACTAATTCTTCAAGTAGCAAGGTCGTAATAAAAAAAATATTTATCCGCACCATAAAATATTTTGCTCCATCATTATAATATATAATTAAGGAACAAATTAATTATATATTATAATTAAAGTGCAAAAGCTCTCTTATAATTTTGAACTAATTAATTATTTATTATTATCAACTAATTAATTATTTATTATCAACAAATTAGTTTATTATTAGAGAACTATTAAAATTTTCAACTAATAATAAGCCAACTAATAATTTTCAACAAAACTAATATTAAAAAATAATTTCCAACTAAACTAATATTAAGTAATAATTTTCAATTAATAACTAAAGTGTTTTTTATAATTTTCAACTAATATTGTTAATCTAATAATAGTGATAGATAATGATTATTTATAGATTAATAGTAAATCCTCAAATATTCATAGTTAAGTATATATATATATATATATATATATATATATATAAATAGTGATAATTCAACCCTTAGTTTAAAACACATCATAAACCAACTAGTATGATCTTTACTATTTTCACTACACCAAACAGAAACTCTTAGAAAAATGCATAATAAAATTCTAATCGCGTGTTTTAACTGTTGTTAAAAGATTTAAGTTTTCATCTTAAATTAGTTTTAAAGAAATATTTGGATGCATTTTGTTGATTTAATAGAGCCTCCAATACCTTTATATTAAATCTTCTTTGAAACTTTGAGGTATATACAAACTGAATTCTTGATTTTAAAAATTTAATTTTTAAGAATTAACCTAGTCGCAACTGAATTCTAAAATTAAAAATTTAATCCTCTTAAATTTTCTGCGAAGCAAAAATTTATTTTTTTATTTCATTGTTTTATTTCATTTGAATTTCAATAAGAAAAATCGAATGAAATTTCACTTTGTCAATTGTTAATAACTGTTCCTTGATTTCTTAAAACTTTGTAATCATATATACATACTGACTAAAAATGTGTAGCAATTCGTCATTTTGATATTTTGATATCTCCGTCAGTCTTTAAATGCCTTGAAAACTCTTGAATATTAAGAAATTTTACATTAATTTCATTACATGAACTTTATTTTCTGTTATAATTTACAGTCTCCAAGCATTAATTACGTACACATGAGTAGCTAGAGTACACGTGTCCTTTACAAATCAAAAAATATGTTCCAAAAAATGCGTAGCGATTTTTTTTTTTTTTTTTTTTTTTGCTTGCTAAACAGAAATTTGATTTAGTCTGTGGATCTCAGAAACAAACATTTTTGATTAAGAGAGGAAAATACACAATTTCTTGGAACTTGCAAACAAATGTGCAATTTTGTTAGGCCTTGAACTGAAGTGGAGAAACTTCTACATGGCACTTGTACTTATTATTAACAGTATAAAAAATAATTTTATTCCTTTCCTTGCAGTCATTATATAAGTTTTGAAGTGCCTATCACCTTTTTGGAGTATTTTCAAAGATTAATGCAGATTTCGTCCCTAAAAAAGATCATTAATTAACCAATTGATGACAAGATATCCAAAACTGTAAAGGAGGTTCTTGGAATTTGCTGATAACTCATAGCACTCGCTGTATAATATCAGTTTAATATTTTGTAAACAGGGTTCAGATGAATCCTTTATTCTAATCTGAGAGATTAATCGATTGATTGCTGGATTTGTGTCATATTTTGAAGCTATACGAAGGCTATTACGCAGACCTCGTATAAATCATTGATAAGAAACTTTAGGATATGCTGCTGATAATTCAAGTATTTACATTCAATTTATAGTTTTCAGCCGATTATTTGGTCTTATCTTTACTTTTGGAAACTTCAACATAGCGTTATAGATTTAGCTAGAAATTCCTCTCCATTAGATTACTCTAATAGGAATTGTAAAGTTTTCTTGATAACAGTAACTGAAAAGTGTGAGAACAATAAATAAAAAGTTACTTGAAATTTCTTATTTGCGTGATTGTAAAGCTTCAATAATATAATTGTTCAGTTAAGGGATCTTGTTCAAACAGTGATTGTCCATGCAAAACACGTCTCTGGAGGTTTTTCTTTTTAGTTTCCTTAACAAGGTCACTTGAACATGACTCAGTTAACAACGTGAGTAAGATGTTTCCACAGAACGCCTTACGAATTCCTAAAAGACATAAAGTCTGTAAGATAGTGAACAATCTCTGAATGCTTAACTTACTGACATCAGATTCTATGTTATCTAGTATTCCTGAGGTCTTCTATTCAAATAAATAAAGACTAAATAAAGGCAAAGTAGAGAGATATTAGAATTGAAGAAAATATACTTCTGAAACTAAAACTATCGAAAATGAATGAGGGAAATATGTATTTTTATTCAAACAAAAGTACTGAAAATTATATACGATTAAGAAAAATAAATCTATCTTTCCGCTTCTAAATATACCATTTCAGTTGTCAGGAAAGCTGTTGCTAATTGACAGTTGACTTTTGTCTTAGGCATTTTCCTACACAAATATAACCTTGACTTTGAGAAATCTCTTTAAAAATACTCTCGGGTAAAAGAGAAAATTTAAGAACTTAAAATAAGCTCAAATTTTTCCTTGAAAACGCATTCTTAGCAAGACTGTTGATACAAATGTGCGTACAGAAAGGTAAAACTAATTTTTGATGTTTATACCATAAATCAGACTAAAACAGCTTACTTTTAGAACAGAAAATGCGTTAAAATAATTTAGAAACTTTTTTTTAATTTTAAAGACGTGTACAAACAATGCATATCAAAACTTCAACTGCAACCGATCATTCTTAATAAGTAAGGAAATAAAACAAATAAAAACTTTAATCACATTTTTAATTCGCGTTTTTTAACCTCAACCTTTTGCTTTTCACTTTTTTATTATTGTCTTCTTATTGAAAAATATGTAACTTCAGTGACAGAATCGGCACAGGAAATCAAGAGATCAATTTCTTATCAATCAAATCGAAATAATTTTTCTTTGATTTGAGTTAGCCATTAATTTTTCTTTTTCTGCTTCCAAAGCACAAAAATTTACAACGTAATTTGAAATCTAATTAAATCTGCAAAAACTGAAAATTTCTAAAAGAAATTTCAAGCAGTCATTTAAGGAATCAGGAAATAATTCCTAAGAATTTGACAGTACGCTCATTTATCCCATGAGTATAAATTACTCAGCAGCTATGACTCAGAAGTATAATTACCTCGAAACTAATAGAAGTAATTCATTTCTAGACATTAATACGTCATTCGAACTAGGAGAGAAGATTACTTTCTAAATTCTTTGATTTTACTCAGGTAGTTCAAAGAAAGATTATACGTCTGTAATGGATTTTCAATTGCACAATGTTTCGTGTTCAAACTATTTTCAGTTTCCCCAAGATATTGTTTCCTACTTTTTGTTACCCAGTTTGTGAAAGATATGGTCTTAGAAATTTTCGATTGCACGCTTCCAAGAAATGATGAAAACACATGTATTTCTAATTGTCATACAATCAATAAGAAGATCGTTAATATAAAAAAAAATTCTAGTTTGACAAGTTTCTGTATCCTACATTTTCATTCAAAATAACAAAAAATAATTACTCTCGATTGCACGCTTTAAACAAAATGTTGTGCACATGAGCCTCTTTAACTGCTGGGAAATAAAATGATGAGTAAAATTTTTATTTTCTTGCATACGAGCTATAGAGATGAAATTTGCTAGATGGATTTAAAAAGCAAATTTGTACATTTCTATCAAATTTTGAAGGAAATACAGTCAAAGGAAACATATATGTCTGGTTGCTCGAGTACAAGTGGACTCGATAGCTACAAAAACTAAAGTACAATACAGATAAAATTTGATGCACTGATTTAACTTCTGGATTGTAGGTTCTTATCAAATTTTATCAAAGGGTTGAGCAACTGTACGTCTGCATTTTCGTATGCATCATGACTCAAAACTCATGAACTTAATGACTTACATCAATGAAATTCAGTATACGATGTTGTGACTATAATTGTACTTTTGTACTAAATTTTCGTTTCGATCGATAGAAAAAAAAACTACCAAAATACATATTCAAATAGATTCAGATTCGTTAGATTCAGTATTTAATTTCTGAATTGCAGGTTCTTATCAAATTTTGAACTAAATCTGTTAAAGGGTTGAGCAACTGTACGTCTGTATTTTCGCATGCATGTAAACGTAAAAACTCATGAACTTAATGACTTACATCAATGGAATTCGGTATACGATCTTGTGACTATAATTCTACTTTTGTACCAAATTTTGGTTTCAATCGATAGAAAAAAAGCTACCAAAATACATATTCAGATAGATTCAGATTCGTTAGATTCAGTAAAGGTGCTAGATTCACTCCAAAGATTTATATTTCGTAACTGTTATTTGCCAATGTCATAAAGACATTCGTAGGCCTACTCATGGTCCACAATTTTATGCGGTAGGAGGGAGACAACAAATTTATTGAAAAGTATGCGAAAAGGTTTCGAGGAGATGTTCCTGCTGGTTTTTAACGTTGCTTTTTACTCAAAATGCCATAAATTATGAAAGCCTGGAAAGGCAATTTTTAAAATTTGGTTGATATGTCATTGCGCATCTATAATATTTTAAATTGAGTGAACCGTAAAATGAATCCAAATGCATTTTTGGAGAAAAAATAGATGGCTATTGTACCATTGTACCAGCAGGTGTCCTCATTTAAGAAATGGTTTGATCATACTTCTTTGTGAATGAAAGTGCTTTGAAGTGCAATTTTTGATGTACTCAAAGGAAAATAATAACTTTAAATCCGTTTTAAATGCATTATTCAATAAAACTGCATTTTATAAAATACTGTCTTGAACTCAGAAAAAAAATGAATAAATATGGAACTACTTTTATAAGCTTTTTTTTTCCATACAATTGGCTCGACAGCATTGCATCTCTACAAACATAACCCAGTTATTGTTATTATTATTATTATTATCATTATCATCATCATCATCATCTTTGCCCTTAACGACTAGTCAGAACTTATTTTCAAGGGTCTGTTTTCTTGTATAAACATCTACAATGATTCAAATACTGCTGCGTACTTTTGATAATAGCATATGCTTATTTATTATTTATGCTTCTTTTCATTCAACAATGCCATTTTAAGCATTAATGTCAGCAGTATTATTCATTTAAATCCGATTCCGTAATAACATTTTTTTAATTTCTTTTCTTTATTTGTTGGGATGAGTTTATTAAATGAGTTACAAAGGGAGATAATTGCGAATGGAGCTTGTTTTGAAGAAGGACACTCATTAGTTAATAGTGCCAAGCAAACATATTGATTGAGTTTATCCTCTGCTTTACGCTATTCGACAAAGAGCGACTTTTAGAGAAACCAAATACAAATTAAAGTGTTGTGATTTTTTTCGACACACGAGCAATGATTAAAAAATGTTTATAGCTCATTTTCAGTTGTATTTTTCTTCAGATGTATTAATCCCGAAAATGAAAATAATCACAATTTTAAAAAAATACGTTTTAATTTAAAGCCAGAAAATAAATAAGCCTGTATCAATAGCATGAAATTTAAAGAGAAATGGCACCTTTTGCGTTTACAAGTATTATAAACAGATTTACGACATTATTACATTATTTACAGATTTACGTAATGGCACATTGTGCGCTTACAAGTATCATAAACAGATTTACTGCATTATTAATCCAGGAAGATGTCATTCAGGTTTTCTGATTATTGGTTCGTAAGGCTTCAAAAGGGAATTTTTTTTAAACCGTAGCTATGGCCATACATATGCTTGTTCGACAGATTATGAATATACAGCAAAAATATTCCGGAGTTTATTATTTAGTAAGTTCTTATTTTCAGAGAAATATGTAAAAGAGACCATTTTTATGGACCTCTATTCCACAAATGAAAAGGAAATTAGAAACGAATGCCAATAGAACTAAAGTTTATTATTTTTTTTCCCAAACAGTTAATATTGTTTGTCAACGGATTCTAAAACCCTCTGTGCTTCTGCGCATGCATTCGGATGAGTTCAGTTTTTCAAAATAGGGGTGAGAGGAAAGATGAGAGGAGAAGACATTTACATTTAACAAAAAAGTAAACTCGGATTTCTCGCCGACTGAAATAAATTTCAATAACACGGTGAGAATCGGCATAATACTCACATATAAGGGGAAAAAAATTGAACAAATAAGTATCTAATTGGGTGAAAATCAAGGTCAAAGAGTGATGAAGAACTCCGGAAATGCGCTCATCCTTTCGCGTCTCACTCCTTAATGAGATAGAATCGTCGAAAATTAGTCGTCTCAGGATATTGAAACGAACAGTACATATATTTTTTCACAAACTATCCTTTCTTCTATTTCATCCAGCTCATGATTTCTGAATAACGCATATAGAAATGAAATAGAGAGATTAAGAATTAAAATAAGGAACAATAGACATTGGAAGAACTTGTGAAATGTATATCATGCTCAACTGAACTTTTACCTATTTTAGGAAAAATAGGTAACGTAGATAATTTTTGAGGTAACCCTATTTCTTGAACAAAATTGTGGTAGAAATGAATTTAACAAAAGTAAAGTTCATTTCTGTTCTCTTCTTGAACAACACACATCGTTTTTCATAAGTTTGTTTTTCTGCTGTTCCATCCAGATCATGTTTTCTGTACAAAGCATGTGGAAATACCAAAGAGACGACAAAAAGTTAAAGAGCAATAGATACTGAACGAACATGCGAATTGTGTATCACGTTAAACTGAACATTCTGAACCGTTTCATCATTTCTTGCGAGAAAAAGAAATCAGTTGCTCCTTCTTTCACCATACATAGTTTCTCAAATAAAAATGACAAACTTTTTGCAAAAGAGCCAAACCGTGAAGAGCAATGCAAAATGGCCCCAAAGCCTCCAATTAAATCCACCAAATGACTGTCAGAATTACTTTCGTTATTTTAAACTAGACGGTTATGCAAATATGTTAACAATTAATGTAAGAAAAGCAAATATTTACTTTGTGCCATTCTCATGGAAGGCAACATTTTTATATATTTGCTTTATCACTAGTAATAATAAAACAGCAAATTTCTAAAGAAACTAGGAGTAAAGAAAAAAGCTGGTAAGTTAAACTTGAATTCTTAAAAAAGTTTTAAAATATCTGGCTTACCATTTTCCTATTTCGCGGAAAATTCCATCAATCCATAGCAGAGGCGGAGTTAAGAGACGTGGATGCCTAATGAAAACTATTTTGGTCATCATTAATTTCTTATTAGTTTTTTAAAATTAAAAGATTTAGTGTTAAGAAAAGATAAGCAGGGTTATTTTGACTCAATATTCTCGTATAATAACACAATACTGCGCATTTTATACTTCGTAGTTTAGTGAAGAAAATCACACATTTTGGATGTCTTTCTTTATTCTGACCAGAACAAAAATTTGATATACAAACCTCCAATTTTAGAGAGAAACCAAAGCACCAAATTTCACCTATCTAATGGCCTATTTGAGCTATAGCTTTTCCGAATTCACGAATGTACAATTTTGGATCATAAATTTCATAATTTGGATCATAAATGTACAATATGACAATTTTGGATCATAAATTTCATAATTTGGATCATAAATGTACAATATGACAATTTTGGATCATAAATTTCATAATTTGGATCATAAATTTCATAATTTGGATCATAAATGGACAATATGACAATTTTGGATCATAAATTTCATAATTTGGATCATAAATGGACAATATGACAATTTTGGATCATAAATTTAAACCAAAATTTGGTTAGATCTACAATCATGATGACGCAACTATATGTTGAATTTAATCTCTCTAGCTCTTTGTGGATGTGCTTTATCGTTGTCTACATGCGCAAGGACGGACGGATTGAGAGACTTTCCGTAGAATTTCCTTTAAATTTGTACATAAAAAACTAAAAAGTAATGTTTTATTACAATTACTTCCCTCATAAACTAAAGATTTTAGTCATTAACAAAATCTTCAAATCTAGTATTACGACTATATATGAAAATTCATCAGCCTAGCTCATTGGTCTAGCCTATTTACGGATAGACAGATGAATTTCTAAAAATATATTTTACCTCTTCTCACAATGATAAATCTGAAATTTGTAAATTCATCAAAATCTCGATGCCGAATTTTTTGATGATTAAAATACTTTCTCACTTAATACTTTTAGAAAGGGTGAAAAAACTCTTCGAAATTCTTAACTCAATTCTGGTAACAGCACCAAATGTCGCGTTTTCTGTTTACCCCATTCAACTACTTTAGGAAATTCAGTGGAGTGTAGATAGTATTTTGGTTTGGAGCCATAAGCTGTTGGTATAATCAACTAAAGGTTTGCCCTTGTTTATAATAGTTCATATAACATTCATTGTGAATTTATTTTAATACCGAGACCATTGTAAATTCAGTCAATCTTAGTTTCATTTTTTCGTACCGCTTTCAAATGTTTGCAGATTGATAAATACAATCAATACGATACTGGTATATCGTATTGATTGTATCTATATACAATCAATGCGAAATTATTGATTGTTGCAAAAGATATTATATTTAGCTGATATATTAGATTTTGCAAAAAAAAAAAAATAAATAAATAGTATATTTAGCTAAAATCAGAAAAATGGAGCTATGAAGCTTTTAAATAAATGACGATAAAATTATGATTCATTTTTGAAATTGTATTACTTATATTTATCACGAAGATTTTAATTACTGCCACATATTTAATACAAACCAGAAATCAAGAATGAGGTAAAAAAATTTATGCAATACTTTTTTAATTCTTTTTTTATAAAAAATCTTACATTTTTCCATTTTTATTTAATCCCCAGAACTTTGCAAAAAATGTGAAATGAATGTTGATCCTTAAGCTTTCATTGTGATTGTTTCCACATGTTATTATTCTTACTGAATTTCGAATTTTGACCGATAACGGATAGCAGTTTCAAGCTATGTCAACACTAATTGTACATATACAAAATAAATCTCAAATCATTGAAAAAAAACCTAAATCCCGAAGTAAACTGAGCGTGCGTGTGTTTTCTTTTATGTATTATCTTTCAAGGTTACCATTTTGCAAACTCCAATTCTAGAATCAATAATTTTATCTACATTTTGAATTTCACCTGTAAGTTTCGGAAAAATAAAAATCCGTCCTTCCGTTTTAGTTAAAAGTGAACGATAAAACAGCTATCATATAGTACTTAAGATAAAGCATCGATACTTTAATGCACGACTGCAACAAAAAGCAATGGAAGCATAAGTCATTGTTTCCTTATTCAAGGTCAAAAACAGGACTTCACTCTCTCCTATGTAGTGACATTCTCCTTAAAATCGGAAATGAAAAAATAAATTTATCAAACATATTATTAGATTTTAAGATTTAAAAATAAAAATAAACGATTATCAAGTATATTAAAATATCTAGTTTGATAATACCATACTCATAACATTTCTGTATTTTGTAAGTTGTATGAAGCATAATTCTCCTTTAAATTACTCAAAGATTGCCATTTATTCATCAGTACCTCCTACTACTTGAAATGTAAGATGAGTAAGCTGTTTACTGACGAAGATTGCTAATTGAAACTGATATGTAGATAACCAGAATTCAGATAAATATTCGACTTAACTATGCAAATTGACTTATCTTAGAAAAGTTTTTCTTTTATTATACGTTGTAGAGTAGATTTTTGCTTACTCATTCACTATTATCAGCTGCGACACGATTACGATAGGACAAATGCAAAAACTGATTCTGGTTCTTTTGGCCTTAACAATATCAGGGAGTCTCAATGTTAACAAATGAATATTATGTTAAAAATAAGTAATCATATGTTATCCTATTAACTATGGATAATCATATCTTTAGGAATAAGTTTTCTTTCATTATTTATTAGGATTTGGAGAGAAAACTTTTGCTTACTCATTCACTAATATCAGTTGAGGCTAAATATGATAAACAGAACACACACATGCAAAAACTGATTTTGCTTGTTTTGGCATCAACAATATCAAGGCGTATCAATGTTAGCAAATGAATATTATGTTAAAAATGAGTAATCATATGTTATCCTGTTAAATATGGATAATCATATCTGTAGGAATAAGTTTTCTTTCATTATTTATTAGGATTTGGAGAGAAAACTTTTGCTTACTCATTCACTAATATCAGTTGAGGCTAAATATGATAAACAGAACACACACATGCAAAAACTGATTTTGCTTGTTTTGGCATCAACAATATCAAGGCGTATCAATGTTAGCAAATGAATATTATGTTAAAAATGAGTAATCATATGTTATCCTGTTAAATATGGATAATCATATCTGTAGGAATAAGTTTTCTTTCATTATTTATTAGGATTTGGAGAGAAAACTTTTGCTTACTCATTCACTAATATCAGTTGAGGCTAAATATGATAAACAGAACACACACGTGCAAAAACTGATTTTGCTTGTTTTGGCATCAACAATATCAAGGCGTATCAATGTTAGCAAATGAATATTATGTTAAAAATGAGTAATCATATGTTATCCTGTTAAATATGGATAATCATATCTGTAGGAATAAGTTTTTCTTTTATTACTTATTAGGATTTATAGAGTAAACTTTTGCTTACTCATTCACTTTTATCAATTACGTCTCGATTGTGATAAATATGACACGTGTCATTTCTTAATAATTTCGGAACATCTCAGAGCGAAAAAATAAGCTTCATATTAAAGGCCGTTGGTTTCCGTACTGATATACATCCATATTTATAAGATGAATAATTTTCGAGAATTTATGTTTTTCTTTCAGTAACAACAGAGCAATTAATAATAATATAATATGGGAACTAAATGTTTTAGGAAATTGCATTTTTTCCAGTTTAATTTTAGAATACAGAGAGTCACAAAATATTGTTTTCGATAAAATTTAAAGTGGTAGGAAAATTAATATTCCTTTCAAAATTAATTTTAAGCCTCAATGAAGCTTAATCATAATGACTAAATTTTTTCCATGTAAAATATTAAAGATAAAATTAGTGTTGAACTATTTTTTATGCGATATGATTAGTATTTTAATATTCGTCATCAGATTTCTTAAAAATTAAGCTTACTATTTTCTCCTGATTAAACGGAATATATAAACTAAGACATATTACTAATAAAGTATCTTCTTTCGTTGAATAAATTACAAATTTAAATCTAAAGTACTTTAAAAATTGTCAGACATAATGTAAGAGTAAAAACAGTTTATCCCAAGAAATAACGATTGAAAATCAAGCTAAGAAGTCAAATAATATTTCACGCCGAAGAACTGTTAAGATTCCTGAAATCTGAAAGTTTTTAAAATTAGATTGATATAAATTACAACTGCAGGATGGACATTGTTAGTTATTAGCAATATTTAGTGATATTTAACACCTAGACTGCATTGAGGCTCACCAGTAACCGGCGGGACCATATAAATTATAATGTAAGAAATTCAGTGCAGTAGTCAATGGGTTAAGACAAAAAAACAAGCAAAAATAATTGTGAAAGCTTCTAAAAAGGCATTCCAGTATCGTATCAATCCAATAAAATGCAGTTGTCATTTTTTTATCCATTCACACGAAAAAGGCACCAACTAACTTATTAGCATGAATTCCTCAATTGTTATCCTTTTTGCTCTAGAATTTAATTAAATTTTACACCAACAGCACTTTTTTTTAAAAATTTTTATGATCATGTAATTATTCGGTGGAATACTTACAGTAATAAAGATTCGTAGAGTGTTATTTCCCCTATTCGAAGTTACCTAAAAACTTTTCTGAACTAAAATATGTCACATGTTCAAGAAGTTAGAAAAGATTTTGTAGTATTTAACGATATTTTGGAATTTGACTATATTTAAGCGCATTTTAAATGCATCGCCTTTGATGTATGTAAAAATAAATGCGCTTATTCAATACGCACTAAATGTGTATCTATTTGATATGCCTTTAATTCATTATCATGCGATACGTCTTAAATTCACCTGGATAATATAATTTCAGAATGCATTGCTCGACTTGCATGAAGAATATGATGACGTGAAAAACGCAAGTCGATTTGCAATCAGATGTTATATAATACTAGCAGTACCACCACGGCGTTGCTTGTGACATGATGAATGCTTACGAAGTCAAAACCAGAGAAACTTAAAATGAAGCTATTAAAAGGAAACAGAAAACTTATTTTATATGTTTTTTAGTGAAATTCAAGGCAAGAATTCACCAGCTCCAACCACTGGATCGATTTCAAAAATTTTTAATTTTATATGTAATATCCTGTTTAAGGGCAGATGACCTCTAATGACAGTTTAGAGGTCATCTGCCCTTAAACACTCTCCATTTCCTAAAGAAATAGAATACATTGTACTTTATTTTACATATTCTGGAAATTACTTATTCGAAAAAACATCGACCGAATTTCCAACAGCCATTGCACAGATTCAAAAATATCATTGTTTCGTATTAATACTTATGATCCTCAGGTACTTTATTAATGTTTTATCGCATTTCTTATTAGAGATATGAGTGGTGTAAAATATATCTCGCTATATGCACAACCGATGTTTTTTTTTTTTTTTTTTTTTTTTTTTTACTCTAAAAAATTACGTTGTAATTTCGTTACAATTTATAGAATTCTTTTCCACAATCCTATCGTTGGAACTAAATTCCGCCAATTATATATTAATGTATCTTGGTTTTAAACACGATTTATAATTGAAAATGTGCTAAATAAACTCATTTTTCTTAAAATAACTAACTCAGAAAAATTCGTTGCTCTAAATTTCCCACGAAGTCAAGTACGTATATAATCCAAACTTGCGAGCTGCTGCCAAACTTCTATTAAGAAATTTGATAAGATTTTGTGCTCACTTAAGTGTTTTTTATTTATAAATTTTCATGATTCTTGATTTTCAAATGATTAAACGGGGAAGCTTTGTTTCTTCATTGGCTGTATCTGCGAAAAAAAGATTGAACTCATCTGGAAAACAATTAATTAAAAATCAAGCAATGACGGTATTTTGATGGTTCTTGTTTGCAATTAGAGAGAAATGTTCAAATAATCGCCAAAAAATTACAAAAAAAGATAACAGAAATAGAATGTTAGATGCAGATATTTTAGATTCAATTTTTAAAAGTTTTCGAGAAAAGCGATTAACTTTCAAAAAAATTCTTAAAATTCAATAAATTATGACGAAAGTTCAAAACGAATTTTTTCAAATGACAATTTGTCATGTAAAGTTGCTTTTTCCCTCGATTATTAGAAGCCATAGTATGAAGAAATATATGCAAATAATCATCGAAAACAACACAAAACATTAAATAAAAAAATTTCTACATTGAATTTTAAAATTAGGTCTTCAAAGTGCATTGAATTACCATCGCGATTACTTGTGTACTAAATTTCCTGATTCTAAGCGCGATAAATTTGGCTGGTCACCGCCGAGACACAAACGCTTTCTTTTATATGTATCGATACATATTTGTTTTGGTCAAATGATTGTGATCACCTTGGAATTTGACATATTTGTATGCTTTTATTTTTAGATATCTCTCATATAATGTACGTAATACAATCATCTCGTGGCACATGCTAATTTCATCTCTCCAATGCAATTTTTTTAATGTATTGCTGCTTTCCCATGAAGTACATAATCACGCGAAAAACGCTTAAATTTAGAATTAGATAACATGCATATATACATTAGTCATATGATTGCGATCTCATAAGATTTAAACCATTGCGATATATAGCTTTATATAAATCTCATGATGTCAGTACTCTTATATAAAGTATTTATTACATTGACATAAAGGAAAATGACGACATATTTTCAGTATAGTTCACATTATTTTAGAAAGAATATTTCCTTGTGTTTCTTTTTAACCCCTTAATCATTCTGCCCGAGCGTCATAAGGGCATCGAATTATTGCCACTTTGTATTCGTAAGCTACAAATAAATCAAGGATGCTATAATTTGATACAAAATTCATAATTCGTAAACACTTCAAATTTTCTATAGTTTCTTAAGTGAATCAACTGGACAGCACATTCGGAAAATGGAAATTTTCCTCTGATTAGATGATAAAAAACACAAAACTATAAAGTAGTTAAATATACTTTAGCTTTAGGTCTTTTGTAGTCATTACTTAGGGAAGTATAAACAGAATTCATATTTACTGGTATTTTCTTAAGATAAATTCCTCCAAGTCTTAAATCACATATGAATCACCGAATATATTGAATCACATGTTAAACTCAACACAATAACAAATAGCTGTCATATATATTCAAAATAGTGACACGTGTTAAAACAAAATAATCGTAAGGCAAATAGTTCTTTGAACTACTCGATAATGGTAATTTATAAACAGATAAATTACTGACTCTTGTTTAAACTTAATAATCACCGTGATCCTTTTTTTGAATTTTGTTTCCGAAACGTAATTTAAATCGTGTCTTGGTTGTTTTAGAAATATATCAGGGACTCCTTTAATACTTCCGTGTTGAATTACCTTGAAAGGGCGTAGAAAAGGTACACGACTTTCGTTTAGTTAATAAAAAACTGCTGCGTTTATATATTTTTTTTAACTGAAAGGATTGCATAGCTTTTCGGTTACTCCCCTTTTGAATGGTATGGAGAAATAATAGCCCTTTTTCCTTTCACTGGCGCACTAACTGTTGATTAGAGATAATCGATGTTGAAGTTAATACGTGGCAGGGTAAGAAATACGTCAAAGAAGAAGAAAAAATTGGTGTTACTCAAGGACATTTTAATACTTCGTTCTATTAATGCAAAAAAAAAAAAAAAACGTGTTTATATTTTTTTGTAATAAAAAGTTTAAAAGCTAGTTGAGATTATTGTGATTATTTTATAGTTAATATAATTTTATCTATTTTAAAATGACCTTTCCTGCAATATAATTAAATAATTAAAATTTGTTTAGTGTTTCTAAGCATTTATGCATTGTTAATGCTCAAATAACTCAGAAACTTTTTTTAAATATTTATTTTAATCAATATCGGATTCGTGGTAGAGTTAAATATGTAACAAAAGAGGGTAATGTTTTGTTACTCTAGAACATATGTATATTTTATTATAATTAAGTAATTAAAATTTGTTTAGTGTTTCTAAGCATTTATGCATTGTTAATGCTCAAATAACTCAGAAACGTTTTTTAAATATTTATTTTAATCAATATCGGATTCGTGGTAGAGTTAAATATGTATCAAAAGAGGGTCATGTTTTGTTACTCAAGGACATATGTATATTTCGTTCTATTTATTAAAAAATATACGAGTTCATATTTTTTGTATTAAAAAGATTAACAGATATTGGAATTAAAACAATTATTACATAGTTAATATAATCAACTATAAAATGGCCTTTCATGCATTATAATTAAATAATTAAAATTTGCATTCAGATAATTTTGCTGAGTTGAACATAGAAACGAGGAAATCTTTAACTAGTTTGTGCATAAACATTTCTGCAGCGCAAATGCTCTTAATGGTTCAGAAATGTTTCTTGAATATTTATTTCTAGTAATTATGTAGATATCGCAATTTTTTTTTTAAACGAAAAGATTTTTTTAAGAAGAAGGTTTAAGTTACATTTAGTTGTTTTTAACTGTTCATGAATGAACAGAATTTATATCATTGAGATCTAAACGCAGAGGAACCAGTTATGGGTTTAAGATAGTAAATTTTTGTATCATAAACTCTAAATCAAACATATGTACATCAAGAAACATTTCATTAAAAATTTACCATTTTAATCAGTACTATTTGAGATTAAAACCGTTTAAAACGAGTTCATGAGCATTCTATAATGCTTCAATTTTAAAGGTGGAAACCTTGTGTTTTGATCGATAATATTTTAGATTTAAAACAAACATTTTAAAACGATAAGAAACATTAAAATCATTATATCTCACTCTTTACAATTTTACTTTAATCATAAGTAAGCATAAGGAATCATAAGTAAGCATTACTTTAATCATAAGTAAGCATAAGGAATCATAAGTAAGCATTACTTTAATCATAAGTAAGCATAAGGAATCATAAGTAAGCATAAGGAATCATAAGTAAGCATTACTTTAATCATAAGTAAGCATAAGGAATCATAAGTAAGCATAAGGAATCATAAGTAAGCATTACTTTAATCATAAGTAAGCATAAGGAATCATAAGTAAGCATTACTTTAATCATAAGTAAGCATAAGGAATCATAAGTAAGCATAAGGAATCATAAGTAAGCATTACTTTAATCATAAGTAAGCATAAGGAATCATAAGTAAGCATTATTTTAATCATAAGTAAGCATAAGGAATCATAAGTAAGCATTACTTTAATCATAAGTAAGCATAAGGAATCATAAGTAAGCATTCCCATTAATGAAAATAATCTGAATTTTGATTTTGGGGCATGTTTCATCTTTATAACTATTACAAATAAATTAAGAAATTATTCGAACATTATTTCTTAATCATACCATTCATGATCGGCTTAGACATTTTGCGGCCTCGAGAAATGCAGAATATGAAACCTTTCTTTTAACAAACTGATTATTTTCATTCCATAACATTTTAAAATTAAGCAGCATGTTAATGATTTATTTTAGATGGGTTTTTTTTTATCTCATCAACTTTGTGAAAAAGCATAAATTTATTATTTATTAATTATAATGATTAATTTATTTCGTCTTATTTATTATTTCCAATTATTATTGTGACTCAAGGTATCCCACATATTATTTGTACACAATATTATTTAAACGTGCTATTGGTGTTTATACTGTAATAAGTAAATGAACGTAGTGAAATAGATAAGAACCTGAGCAGCTATATCTCACAAAGTGCAAATTATCCTAATATTTTATAATTCATAGAATTAGCATTTTTTTTATAAATTCATTTATTTGGCAATTAGGTTAATAACATTTTTAATAGATCTGCCTGCCGTTCTCCTCAAACTAGCAATCTTAAGCAGTTGCCTAGTTTGTCAAATCTGTAATTTGCCGTTGAATATTGTTTCATTTTGAAATGAGCGGAATATGCTTTGGGATGGACTTCGCAATTTTGAGCAGTTCTAATAAAAATACAACACTTGAGATGACATTCTGATATCCACATTTCCACACCACATCAATGGATGAACGCTTGAGTCGCAAAATAATTTGATGCACACCAGGTATATTAAGACCTAAGACGAAATGTTTTGCCACTTATGATTTATTGTGGTGATAAAATGAGCCTCATTGGCCGGGACACTTTCAGATTTTATATTATTTGCTCTAGATTGTAAAAGTGACTCGTAATTTCCCAAAATTTGATTTGAATAACTCTATATGCCTCGATTTTCAAATAACAGCAAATGTTTCATGTTAAAACATTGTAGTTCCTGAAACAATTTGATTTTAAAAATTGTGGTCCTAGGAAAGAACCATGAACGTTACAAGTTTTGTTACATTAACGTCCCGTTTCAAAGCAACGCAAGGGATATTTTAGGATGGATATCGCAATTTTGAATAGCGGTCAGCCGTTGAGGACGACACCTGAGCTGTCACCACCCTCTCCAAACTCCCACACTACACCGGCGGGAGAGCGTTTGGCGCCAATGGATTTAGCGTGCACCAGGCCCGATTACACGACGATTCTTCGATGGAATAGGGTCTCGAACTTCAAACCCTCCAGTTCCGAAGAAACCTTACTACAAGGCCACTATTAACGATACGAGAGCAAGACTTCTATTTTCAGAATCCCCCATATGAGCGCTTTGCACTTTGCAGAGAAGCGATTATAGATTTAGGATGACCTATTGAAACTAACATTTGATTCACAGTTAAAATTTTAGAACCGAAATCACATACCAAATTTCAATAAGCTAAAACTTTGCGTTTTTGAGCTATCCCGTTTACATGTATATGAGGATGTACAGACAGACCTATGGTCAATTTTTTTGACGTATTTGGTTAAAAATTTGACATATATTTATACTTTAGATGCTAAGACTGTATGAAAAACTTTCTTTATCTAGCTCTTTATGTTTTGTAGTTATTGTGTTCATTTGCACTTGGACAGACAGACAAACTTCCTGTATATGAATTTATTTCAAAATTTGAAAGAATTCTATGAATTAGGAGTAAAGATGAAACAAAAATTACTTAGCTCAATCCTTACTCTAGCTCAATCTCCCCCACCCCCCATTAATCGTATTCACAAACATGCATATGGAGTGATAAACGAGTATAATATTAAAAAGTAATTTTTTTCCGAACTCAAGAAGGTTTGAAACGTGGAAGTTCTTCAAAATCTCAAGATCTAGGTACTTTCTCTTTCTATATTTCGTATAAGAAAATGTAAAAATGGATAAGCTAGATGTCAGTTTAAAAAAGTGTCGAAGAATTTTCTTCCCTTGCCGTTAATATGCCTACACTATGGGAAAGCTAATTTGACCATTGTATATGAATCAGTCTGAATAAAAATGGTAAAAGTAATGAAAAATTATTTTATTTATGCTTCTTAGACTCTTACTCGGTTTTTAATCTTTAATGATTAATTAAATTTAATAATTCGCTATAATGATTTTTAGCATTTTATTAATATTCCATACCCTCCAGTTTGCACATTCGAGTTCTAGAGAAATTTCAGAAAATCTGGTCTCTTTATATTTACCAACTCAAAAATGATTTTTGCATTTAAAAAAAGGGGGGCCAAAATGGTAAATAATGACACTTTAATTGTCATTAAGAAAATAAATTAAGAAAAACATAGAATATAAAATAAAATAAAGGAAGGATGTACATATAAATCGTCTTTCTTATATGAACTTTTTAATTTCAGATTAATAAGAAAATTTCATTTTCTTTGTTGATACTCGAAGCGTAATTTTACATAATTCTTACATGCTGTCTCTTACTATAACTGCTGCAAAGTTTTTGATTGAAGAATACTGATGTGAAAAGTCAAGTACATATTTGCATTAAACACTCTTCAGTGACTTTTATATTGCCGCAAGTTAAACAACACGACCGGAATTACTTTCAACACTTTAGAAACATTTCTTATGCAGGAGAGTTTTCTTTTCTCTCTTGACTTGTTCTCAATTAGCTGCTTATATCAAGTGCCAAGCTGTTCAGTTCTGTGGATAAATACTTCAAGTTAGAATTAGAAAAGGACCATTTGCATTTGATTACGTGACTCGATTTTTCTTTCTGTCCTTTCTGGAAATGTTTCTGCTAATGGGGGATTTTAAACTGCTATCGATTTCTTTGCCATCAACGCTTTCTAATTGCTGTTAAATTTGACAAATGCTTCAGAAGTATGCTAGAACAAAATTTCCTTCATTCAAACGTTCTTTCTGGTAATTCTTTAATTAATAATTAATAAACACGTTATGTAATTCAATACTTTTCATGTTTCTGTTTTCTACCGTACAAAAACACGCTTGAATTTTTCTGGAATTTTTCGAAAATAACTAATCAAAATAGTTAAATCAGTCCCCATAATAAAAGGCACGTGAAACGTAATTCCATTAAAGTCCTATTTTCCCCACAAATTATTAAAATATTATTTTATATTAATAATTATATCATAAAAGTTTTAATCTAACATTTCTACCAAATTTCATGATGTTAGCGCACTATGCGCTCGTCTAAACTAGTTTCAATTAATTTTAATATTTCTCTAAACTTACAAATTACAATAACTATTCCAAATTATGATGTGGAAGTGCTCGTGATCACTTTGTCACACAGCCGAACTCCGAAACATCACGACGTTGCCGTTGCCGCAGTACAAAAATAATTTCGGGGCTTTTCAGATTTAAATGCATGCGAACCTAAAACTGTACAAAAAAAAAACATGGAAAAGGATTTGATTTCTTAATATAATACAATGTTTTAACCCTTTGTTTGTAACAACATTTATTTGATGTGCATTATGTTATAGTAGATTTTTTTCCATCCATAACTGAAATATATGATAGATAATACGTGACGTTTTGTGGCAACCGACAAAATTGCAATTTCAAACCTAACAAGAAAAAATTGAATGTTTCTCAAGTACACTCCCCTCCCCCTCCCCTCCATCCAAGATAATGGTCATTTGTCGAGCCTTTTCACGATTGGCGAACGTTTCGAGAACTTGGTGACAAGACTTTCCCATAATTGGAAGTCGAAACAAAGGTTATAGTAAACGGAGGATTAAAACTATATAAAGCTGTAAGGAATCAACTAGAACTGACTATGTAGCAATACTGAAACCTTCAGGGGATACATCAAATATGGAGAAGTTGTTAGAAACGATAAGTATGTTTTCGTTTCGTGGGAGAATGCAATAAAGGAGGGGGAGAGATACTGCCTGGTTAACGGGATGTGCCTTCTTCAGGAGAAGTTTATGCTTGGGACGCTTGTAACGATGTTATTTTCCTCAGGTCAAAGTGCCTATACTATCTTCTGTGACCTATTAGGAAACCCTAGAAATTCACTAGATAACCTATTAGGAAACCCTAGAAATGTATGCTAGAAAAGAAACCCGACCTCACGACAGGTCGGGTTTCCTTTCTAGCATATATAGTACTGAAGCTGCGTTTTATGAGAGAGGACTTTATAAACATCAAATTAGGACTAAAGGATTAGAAGATCAAGACTCGATTCCAAAAATATTCTATAGATCACACAATTATCATGTTTTTGAGCTTAAAGCGTGTTAAGTCCTCTCACTCCCATTTGTTTGTTTTGGAAAGCTGGAGGGTGGTTGTTAGCTCAGTTATTTTCTTCATCATCTGATTACGATTCAGAATTCCGAAGGCCATCGAAAAATAGCCCTAGAGTACCATAGTAAACAAGAAACCAACTGACTGAACAAACATCTAAACTTTGGGAAAATAATACATTTATAATTATAAAAGGAAGTGTTTGTATGTATTTCGGCGGTTGGAGAGATTGATAGAACCACCATATTGGAAGTAAATAGTATACTTTAGAAGGTAGGTATGGGCATCTCAAAACGGCTTTTAGAATTTTTAATTTGAATTTTCGGCATAACTTTATATTATTTTAAAATTTAAAAATAATCTTTTTAATGATTTAAAATTAAAAAATTTATTTTGACATTAATTAAGAAATTTTTTTCATAATGTTCAGCAATACATTTCATTGCCTCAATGAGATTCAAACCGCTTTTATTAATTCATCAATATTTAGAGGTGTGATTTTCTTCCCTTGATGAAAGTCAAGGAAGAAAGATTCTGCTAATTACAGGCGCACAGTTTACACAAGGAATCGGGTATTAAAATAATATTAACACAATAGATAGCATGCACTTCTAAACCTTGAAGTGCATGCTATCTATTGTGTTATACATAGCATGGACTAGGAAACTTGAGTTTTTAATACCACTATGATATCATAGGATCCAACTCTTTTAGGATGTTTCATATATATAATGTACTGAACAGGTGCAAGGCTATTAAAATAACATTACTATAATGTCAGTTAAAATTTCATGCTTAAAAATACTTTATTGAAGGAATCATGAGCATTAAGTCATGCATTAGAAATGTAATTGAAATTGAACCTAATAAATACTCCTGGCAAACCAATTAGTCTCCAAAGGCGTTTAGTTAGATATAATTCACAATAAATTTAACATACAGTAAAAGATTTCATATAATATATAAATTTAAGCAGTGACTGACGAATCTCATACCCTTACACAAGGCCACTAGCTTTTAAGGCAATTAATAAGGGAAAAATAAAGAATTAAGTAGCATTTAAGAGCTTAGAAATAAATTGCAACCATTAATGATTAATTTCAATCAAATAGGTAAATAAAATGAGGCAAAATAAACGCAGCATTGTCTTTTTTGCTGTAAATCCTTCCTAGATCAAGTTATCGAAATTCCTACTACGTTTTATCCTTATCATTTTTTAATCATGTGTGTTTAATTTTTTCTACTTATTTCTGCGTTTTAACAATGCTCTAAATGTCACTTTCCTTCTCTTTTTCTTTTTTAAAAAAAAAAAAGTATCGAGTTTTTAATTTTCTTATAAAATGCACGCTAGATGAACAAAGGAAGGATATTGAAATATTAGGCATCAATTTTTTTAATATGGTAAATTTTAAGCTTTCCTTATATATTAGTTGTAATTTCGAGATGAATTAGCCATTCGGATTTTTCCTCTTCCAGGAAAATTCTCCGTAAATACCTTTTAAAACAATAAAGAATATTGTTCTCTTGCCAATTCAGAAATTATAAATACAATAAAATAATACACTTGTATTAAAATATGAAACTCCTTTCTTTTTCCCGTCTAATCAAAATGCTTAAACAAAGATTAGTGCATTTACTGAACAGCTTTATCTCAACATCAGATACTAAATATTTTTTTTCCTTTGTAGAATTGATATGAATATTTGAAAAGGCAATTGACATTAATATCTGGAAAAAAATTCTTATGAATGTTTGAAAAGACTATCATTCCAAGAACTTTCAACATTCCAGATCTGATCAAAATGCTTAAACAAAGATTAGTGCATTTACTGAACAGTTTTTTTTTTTTTTAATTTCAACATCAGATACTAAATATTTTTTTCTTTGTAGAATTGATATGAATATTTGAAAAGGCAGTTGACACTAATATTTGAAAAAAAATTCATATGAATGTTTGAAAAGACTATCATTCCAAAAATTTAATGTTAACTTAACGAATTCCTTAACAGATGTAAATTCTGGCACCAAGTAATTTAAGGATGTATAATAAATATATTTTGAGATTAGAAATCTCTCTTTCTAATGATATAATTAATTTCAAATTATAAATGAAATAAAGATGTTCATTTGCATAAACAAATAAAAATATTTTACTTTTCTCAGATGGTATTGTTGATCGCAATGCTTAACCCTTTCTATCAATACTTAACAGTAGATACTTAAGTAACGGTAACTTAAACGATACTTAAAACTACCGTTTAAATCATGTTATTTTCTTAATATAATTATTTTTTCCGGTGGTATTCAAAAGAAGATGAAGAATGTAGCTCCGACAGCAGACAGTAGATATAAGCTAAAGGTAAAAATTAAAAATCTTTCATTGTTAATTAAATTAATTAAGCTACTTTAATTAATTAAAAAGTTTTCTCTCTTTCCTGGAATTATTCTGCACCAAAACTTACTAAAAGATGAAAAAATGAAATTGAAAAATTATTGGTAAAATAATTTGGTAAATAAAGGTTTAAAGGCAGATGAATATATTTATTGAAAAGTAGAAGCAGGCAGATGAATATCTTTATTGAAAAGTAGAAGCAGGCAGATGAATATATTTAGTGAAAAGTAAAAGCAGGCAGATGAATATATTTAGTAAAAAGTAAAAGCAGGCAGATGAATATATTTATTGAAAAATAGAAGTAGGCAGATGAATATATTTATTGAAAAATAGAAATAGGCAGATGAATATATTTATTGAAACGTAGAAGAAGCTGTATTTAAATAAATATTTTTTAAAAAAAATTCTTATAAGTTTGAAGTGAAAATGAAAAACACGCCAACTTCTAGAAATGAATAATTTTCACTTGGGGGCTGTAACAAAGCAGCTCTAAATTCAAGGTTCAAATCATTTATGAAAAAAAAATATGCCTTAATATAACAAACATTTTTGCCAAATGTTTCCTGTTCTTAGCAATGAAATTCAGATTAAATAAAAGTGTAATATTACTTGAATCATATTCATGCATTCGAATACGGTCATTATTTTTAAATCATTCTGACATTTAGAAATGTAATCAGAGATGTAAATATCACAATTATACTTCAAATAAAATGAAACTTTGCTGTGTTTTGTTTACAATTATTTTATCGTATTTCCGGAGGTAAAATTAAATAATTAATTTTATTTTTGCTTCAATGTAAACATGTATTAAGTATTACGAATTAGATATGTTTGAGATTAATACACGTGTTAGTGTCAATTACCGATTCACGTTCATTAGCTGAAAAGGTTCAGTACAGCCTTAGGATCTTTTTATATCCTCTCATTATCTTTAAATATGTTCCTTTCTCTAAGCTGGTTCAAACTCGTTTTTTTTGGTTTGAATATACTCTTTGAAGGCCTTAGAACTACTGAATTTCACTAAGTGCATTTAATGGCTGCTTTTTCTTTGCAGCGAGCAAAAAGAACTTAATTATGATTTGACATTAAAATTCACCTTTAATTATAATTCCCTGTTTTGCTTTTTTCCCTTGAATGATGTGCATTTCATTTCCTTTAACTCTAATAATTATACATGTGGAGTAAAAAATCGAGAATCATCAGAATTTGCTGCATTCATATGGAAATGTCAAACATGCTTTGTAAATTACTAGCCGCCTTTGGAGACTAATCGATTATCCAGGAATATTGGTTGTATTTAAGAAACTAATTTCAAGGATAAAATCACTATAGATATTAAAACCGAGCTATTTTATCACCCTTAGGCCTGTTCTGTTCATTATGTGTTTACAATCTTAATTGAATCAAGTCCCATGACATCATAATTGTATTTATTTAAAACGTAATTGTCGGGTTTATTTATCTGCTAACTTTTGCAATACTGTAACTTCACTTTCTTATTCTTCATATGAATTACACATATATTAAGGGATGTCAAGGGATGCACATATATTAAGGGATAAGGATAAGTCAAAGGATCAAATACATGACGAGTATTTGATAAGGCTTTGAATTTCATCACATCAATGAAATCTACTGCTCAGAATTATACAAAAAATAAGAATTTAAAAAAAAAATTGTCAAAATTCTAGGAAAAATTGCACGATAACTGAATAAGAGTCATTAAAAATACAATTTATTTGAATTTTTAAATGATTTTTAAACCTTTTTTGTGCAATGATAATATCAAAAGTTATAGCGGAAAACCACCAAAAATTCTCTTCATTGTTGATTGAACTATAATTTTAATTAAAATTTCCAAAATATATCTGGCCAGAGCGCATTCATGACTTCAAAGGCATATTTGTGTCAAATTTGGTTACTTTTGGTCAAATAGTCTGTTCTGTAGATCTCTTAACACAAGAAGATATTCTTTTACAACGTAATTCCTTTTTCAATATGGAAAAGCAAAAAGTAAAAATTGCTTTTAGTACTACTCGTTAGTTTTACTCGTTAACAGAATGCATGTTACAGATAACATGAATATCATAGATGGAATAGTACGCCTCACATTGCTATTACCACTGGAATTACCATATTCGTGCCAAGTATGACCATCAATATATGGCCCTTAGCTTCTTCCGGCAAACATTGGTAAGGATGAACAGATGGATTAGGATCTTTAAAAAAATGGATTTTGTTTATACATTCAAGTAAGCACGCAATGGATGTTATAAATTTAGCGTATTTGACAGCAAATATAAAGAAAGCAATGCCTATTACCAAATCATAATCATTAGTGGCAAAGGTTCAGTACAGCCACAAGATATTTTTATTTTCTTTCTCTTTGCCTTAAAGTATATTCTTCGTTCTCAGACAGTTGAAACTCGTTTACTTCATCTTTTGAATACTCATCGAAGGTCTTAGAACTTCTGTAATTCAAAAAGTTTATTCAATAACCCTGTTTCTTTTTTTTTCGCAATAATCAAAGAGAATGAATGCAATTATTATCTAACATTAAAATTCACAATTGATCACATCTCCTATTTTACCTTTCTTTTTTTTTCCTCTTGATGAAGTACATTATATTTATATAAATGATAATAAATGCAGACGTGTATTCAGAAATTAACTTTGCTGTTGAACATGAGTTTTGTTGGATTTATTATAAATAAATTTGAAATACCCTCAAAATAGGGTTTAAAAATCACAGAATTGTCTTAAGATTATTTGTCCTCAAGGATAGAGAAGTAAAAAACAGTTATTTATAAAAAAAGAGCATTTTACTAATAAAAGAATAAGCGAAGAATGTAATTTTTACAGCTATGGATAATTTCTCAAAATAATAATAATGATATGTCTCTTTTTTTGTAAAAGCAAATTTCTTGGCAGTAGTAAATTAATTTCCAAATTCATTTGCACATATTTTAACTGCAAATTTTCACTGTCTTCAGAAATGCTTAAATTTTTAAAGAAAGTAGAAAATTTGAATGGATGACCAGTGAACAGCTGAAAATCTACTTTAACCCTTTAAAGGGCCATTTTTTTTCTAGACATATTATGTTAAAATATTTTTAACATAATATGAAATGTAATATGACATATATATTTTTTTGAAATTAGAATAAGAAAAGGGATTCATTTAGCTTATTAGATGAATTTAATTTTATTAATTAATTAATTTGGTTAATTAATAATTGCGTAACAAATCAAGACACATCATTTTGTCTGAGATAAAGAACAGAAGCATCTAAGTTTCTGACTTACAAAAAAAATTTGTCAGAACTTATGTCAACCTACATAATTTCATGCAAAGATTGATAAATTTGGTGGGAAGCATACTTCCCACAGCCCTAGAAAGGGTTAATATATTCAGCAAGGGCAAAGAATTCTGTATTATCATTTAACATACTAGATAAGTGACACGTGAAATAAAGTTCTTTAAACTCTTTAAATAACGTTCTTTGCATTTCAATTTGGTCATCTTATATATATGTATAAACGGCCACCAATATCAGAAGAATGTTATTTATTGCAGTTTAATTGATCCTTCAGAGAGATCATTTCAATTTCATGGACCAAAAGATGAAAGTCACATAATTAAGTGTTTAGATTCCTGTCAGCTCATGGAGTTCTATGAGATACCTGGTTAATGGGTTCTTTTGTTGGCGTATCGAATTAATCAGTCATGGTGAACACCATAATGAGGACCACTTTATAGAAAGCACAGAGATTTATCTTAAAATGCGTGGTAATCGATTCCAAAATATTTATCCATAAAAGCAATTGTATAGATTTGAAATATTATTTGGATACTTTTCTGGTAAATATTTCCTCTCTGTAAGTTAAGAATTTGAAAATATATGTATCTTTAATGATAACAATAATACAATATACGAAAATTATTTGAACTTTGTAGTCTTTTATTTAGACTTCAAACCTAAGATTTTTGTTAATAGTATGCGTCCATTGATTGACTGCGAAATCCAAAATATATAAATGATATACAACAATACTGAAGTATCAAAAATACTGAATTTTTCATTCACACAAGTTAATGTTATAAAGTCGCTCTTAAATTATGTTCTAGCGATGCAAAATGCCAGTGCTTGACAAAATAATGGATATCAAGCAGGATTTATGAATTCAAGTAAACCTTTGTCTTGTAGATCTCATTCTTTTCCCCAAATGAAAATTTCAAGAATATTCATCATTATTTATTGAGAATTCAAATGTTTTTAGAGCGAATATGAATGGAAGCAATGTATTCTGAAGCTATTTTACGTGAAAAAAATATCTATATAATAATTTATGATGCAATAAATCTGCTGAAAAACAAAATTATATATCTTTCTCCTTGGTCATATCGGGGGTCTATCTAAAGAATGGATTCATCGTGCAACAAGAAGTAAAAATTATTGTTTTAGTTAATTGCTCTTCTAGTAAATACATCGATTTACAATTCAGAATTTGAAAACACATGCAAATTTACAAATAAGGAAATATGTAAATATAAATAAATTTCATAATGAATATTATGAAATTTATAATGGAATAATAATGAATATAATTTATAAGGAATATTATTTTCATTCAAAAATACAAATAAATTTCATAATGAAAATTATGAAATGTATTTGTGTTCTGTAAACTTTGATCTGGATTTCAAACTTAAGACTTTTTTTTTAATGGAGTGGGTTCATCCATCAAAATTCATGCAAAAATTCAACTGTAAAATTCATATTTGGTAAAAGGGTGGTATCCACGCAAGATGATTCTTACAGGGATAAGAATTATATTGATAAGATAATATTACAGTAAAAGATATTACAGGACTCTTAAAATATGTTTTGGTAGTGAAAAATACCTTTGTTTGATAAAATAATGAATATCGCATTAAAAAAAATAGCTAGTAGGAATTTTTATGAATTCAAGTATTTCTTCGACCGTTAGATTGCGCTCTTTCCTATTTTAAAATCCTAAGAATCCTCATGACGATTCTTTGAAAACATTCAAATGTTTTTTAAGTGAAGATGAATGGAAGCATATTGAATGGAATGTTGGAATGCAAAATGGAAGTGATTTTATGTGGAAAATACAAGTATCTTGTTATACAATAACTCCTCCTGGAAAAAGAAGTTAATTTTTCCTGGGAATAAGCTTTCTTTCTGGTCATATGTGCCCATTCATAGAATGAATGGATCAAGCAAAAAGAAATAAAAATCCTTGTTTTACTTCATTCTTATTCTCACTCAGACTTCATTCTCGTTTGAAACTTATTTACGTTATGGTTATTTTTCAGGTGATATTTCTCAGGAGTCATCCAGTAATTCCGAGAAGTCACAAATAATTAGTACAAAATGCAAGTACTCTATATATGTTTATTAAAAAATAGTATTTATAAATTCCTGAAATTTGGAAAATTTTTACTGTATATGATATGAAATTTAATCACTTTTAATCATAATTACCTTTCTAATTTTTTTATATGTGTGTCTTTTTTTTTCATCAAAGATGTGGTGTAGATTAAT
Organism: Argiope bruennichi; assembly: GCF_947563725.1. Classification (NCBI taxonomy): domain Eukaryota; kingdom Metazoa; phylum Arthropoda; class Arachnida; order Araneae; family Araneidae; genus Argiope; species Argiope bruennichi. The sequence continues at coordinate 89,571,643 of NC_079162.1, forward strand.
ATGCCAAACATTTGGTAATTACAGGACAGGAGTAATACGTCTGTGCTGGTTATTCCGTCGAGATTTTTTTTTTAATTTTTAGTTTTTTGTAAACTTTATGTCATGCTGTAAGTACCAGCTATACAATTAGACAAGAAGTTCCAGGATTATTGGAAACTTCAGCAAATTCAGAGTGTTCGCTTATTGTAACACAACTGAAAAAAAGTCTGATTGATGGTGAACATTAAACGACTACTCCGATCCCCCCCCTAAAGCACACGGAAAAATCTGAAAGATTGGACCTCTCGACAGAGTTTGCGGGAACTAACGTGAGTCTCAAGGGCCATCACCGGCTACAGTACCCTCCCGTAGGAGGTACGTTCCGTCATCGACAGGAGCGTAGCTACCCCACGCCATTATCGTACTCACCAGGACGGCGAATACTAACCACCATTCCAGAAACTCCCCGTGCAATATCTGAGCCCCCCCCCCTTGGGGATTGGTTGATGAGGATGGGCAAACAATTCGAAGTATTTTAACTGTAACTATATGTGATAGATCTAAATTTTTCTCTCGAACTCCTATGTATTACGTTTTTCACAATTATTATAAAATATTTTTGATATTTAATTTGTTCAACTGTTTCTCGACTTGCATCAAACAGCATCAATGAACAACTGTTGCATATATCGATTAAGAATTTAACATCAATTAACAATTCTTGTATAAGAATTTCATTTTATCACACTTAACCTTTCTTTCGGCCACACATTAGTAATTTATATATTCTGGATTTCTATTTGTTACGTTTTTTCCCACAAAGTTTTTTTGAAATCCTTCATAATCAAAAATAATTTTTGATATCACACAATATTCAGTCAATGACATTATTTTAAATGCATATTTGGGCATTCACTCCTTTACAAAAAAAAAATAATAATAATAATAAAACGGAATTTATAAAGAATAATTTTCACGTATATAGCACGTGAGACAATTTTATATTCCTTCCCCATTTTAATATTAATAGACAGCCATTTAAAGAGTGAAATTTCTGTGTTTTTCAAGGAAAAGCTCATTTATATCTATTTCATCACAAATGCTGATAAAACTAATTGATTGTGGACTGCCGATTCATTACAAATGCTTTACGTTGGTTCAAAAGCAGACATTGTCTAGTTTAGGTTTTCCATCTATAATCACAAATTCGATCTACTTCAGCATAAACTTTGTATTTAATGAATATTTTCTACGAATTTTATGCTGTCAGAAGATTCATGTCTTACTGATACGTTATCTATCAATTTTACAACCCACGATATTTTTAACAAGATTTGGAAAAGCATTGTTTTGTTAATAAAACGAGGACAACCAATAATTTTTGAAACATCATCCATTTGAGATAAAATGTTTGTTTATTTAAATTATTTTTTATACTCGCTTCTTGAGATTAGTAAATGGGTTGAATTTCCTGTTACATACAAACAACTAGTTATTTGGAAGACGAGTCACATCGTCCATATACTTAGCAGCTACACTTACCATGTGGCATCGAACAGTTTATGTTATGCCGAGGTAAAATGGCTAATTATCTAAGGATTAGAATAAAAAAAAGATAAAGTTGAGCAATATTCCATTCCAAAGGCCCTTTTTTGAAGAAAATAAAAACTTCTCATTATTCATTTGATATGTCAGAATAAAAGGTCGCCTTTTCTGACCGTTTCTTCTGTTATTTCAGTAGGTCATTTGGAGTGGCATTCTTTTTCACCCAGGCAGCTTCTTACTTTAGGCAAGTTTCTAGCGGTCATTTTCTACAGTGTATTGCTTGTTTTAAAGTGTGAAACAATTACTCTATGGAAAGTGTTTTTCGTTGGTTTTAATTGCAATTTACTAGAAAGTTAAATACTTTAAATAAATATTAACAGTTCTTATCCTTAGGCAGACAATGATTTGTTAAATAAATTCCCAAACAATATGATTCGTTAGTGTTGTCACTTTATTTTTGTATATTTTAGCAACGTCAATGACAAAATACCGTAAAAAAACTTGAAAGAGAACTTAAGTTTTTGAAAAATATACTAATGAAAATGTTCCATAGACCTGATTTTCTAATCTGGTGTTCTAAATAGATTTATTCTTTTATAAGGGTGAAACCTAGATTGGCACCTAATTTTCTAAACTACTAAACGGCACCTGATTCTCTAAGCTACTAAGCCATATTAACGTGAATAGAGCTGGACAATAAACAAAGATAATACACATCATAAATTCCCAAACAATATGTTGTATTTGTGAGATCACTTTACTTTTATATATTTTAGAAATAACAGTGACAAAACATACACAATACCATAAAAAAACTGGAAAGGAAACTTATTTTTATGGACAATAAAATACTGAAAATACTCCATAGATTTTATTTTCTAATATGGTGTTTTAAATGGATTTATTCGTTTAGAAAGAAGAACATAGGCTAAATCCGTCTCTCTAATTTTCTAATTTTATTAAGGTGGATTGATTTGTGTGATAAACGAAATGGATGCATACCATTCTAACGTATTCACCATTCATTTGATGGTGATAAAAAATCAATAACATAATCAATGCATACCATTCTAACGTATTCACCATCAATTTGATGGTGATAACAAAACGTCCTTCGACACCAGTGATCCTATTATCACGTGATCATCACACTATTATAAAATTTTTCACTTATTTAAAAATGAACAGTTTTAGCAACACTTGATTTTGACAGCATTTTCCTTTATTCAATTCTTACTGTACTTTCGAATTCCTTAATCACAGCAAACGATTTTCACATTGATATTTATAAAAAAAAAATTTGTTTAAAAAAATTTGTATGGAGGAAAGCCAAAATGGATAAATCGAAAAATCTGAAAAAAGAAAAATATAAAAGTAAATATTAATTCTTTAAACTGATAAAAATCGAACGGCAATTAATTAAAAAATTTCTCACTGTGTTAGAATTGTCCATTGTCTATTCTGCCTTTAAATATTAAGTTCCTTAATTTGTAAACAATATTTTCAAAATAATCCTTGAATGTATTTCATCCAAATGCACCAAGCTGTACAAATATTTTGAATAGTAAATTTTCGAATAATATATTCACTATTTAAATATAATCGTTATTACTTGGTTTCTTCAATATATATAAACAAATATTTGCTTAGTTTTCATTGTAAAATTCAAATAACATAAAAGGTCAGGACCGTGATCATTACATTCAATTATAATTAATCTATTTTTCTTTTTATATTTTATTTTAATTAATTTTTAAAAAGTTTTGAATTTTTGAATTTTGTAAGAAACGAATTTTCGAATTTTGTAATTTCACTTCAAGAAATTTACGAACCCTTTTGTTCCATTCTCATTTACAAGCATGAAATTATGCAGAATCTAGCATTTTCTCTTGATTTGTTTAATTTTGACATAAATTTTAAATCAATTATTTGAAAAAACTGCATAAATAATAGGTTTCCGCAACTTTGATAAAGTTTTGAATTACAAATTGTAAGGAATTTTGGAATCTTGCACTTTATCAGGTATTTATTTATATGACGATTCTTTTAATTCTTTTTTGAAATAAAAATTTATTTAAAAACAGTTTTTTAAAACACACTTTTATGAATGTACTAAACGGTAGAATTTATTATTATTATTATTTTCTACTTTTTAATCTTGAAATTAAATTTCGCAGATCTTTTACATTGTGCCACCAAACTCTAACTAAATTAATTGATTACCTAATAATAATGATCTCCAAACATTTAAATAGTAACTTTTCATAGAAAACTCACAAGGGAGCAGAAAATTTCAAAACTAACTCATCAGGGAGGGAAAAATTGATGAAGCATGAATGTTAATTTTAAAGAACATCACATTAAATAAAGAAGTTTAAAAATTCTTTTACATTGTTCAAAAATTCCGGACACTCTTTCTTACAGGAATTCGAAGATGTGAAAAAGGAGGCAGTAAGAAAACTTATTGAACTCAAAGTTTGAAAATTTGCATTTTGGCAATAGGAAAGTAGAATCTGGTCTTTTAAAACCTGTAGATATCCTTAGTAGCCCAAAAGATAAATTTATACTAATTATTCAACATTTCAAAATTTCGCAAAGTTCGCTGAAAGAGAAGAGGGAATAAAACTGATTTGAAATTACCAATGTGTACTAATTACTATAAAGTTAAGAATCTGTAATCTGATACATTTATGAAGAGTAATTTTAAAATAGTTATCATTAACTTTATCATAGAAAAACAATTATTTTAAAATATTTTATACCAATTTTCTCTTTAGAGGAGGGTTTCTTTCCCCTCATCTTTTTGGGTCTTTGCTTTCCCATGGATTTTTTATAGTTGGTGGAATGCAGCTTGATAAAGTGCACCGTGTTTTTTCGCCAATAAACTAGAGTTGTTTTTGTGTTCGAAACATTCAAATGCACTTTTCTGGCACCATTTTCTATACATATAATTGCTATTTCAACTAGGCGTCGGAAAAGATCAAAGGTATATTTATAGCCAAAGTAATAGAAAGTATCCAGATAGGAGATTATTTGAAGGCATATCCAATGCGCCCAACTGACGCAAGGGATAAACAAAGTTGGCTACCTGGTGGTCGTAGCAATGGCGCCAAGCAGCCAGCCCCCTTGTACACTAATGGCAGCCAGAATGGTTCCAATGAGTGGTGATAGATTCGCCAGCAAGATAAAGGATTCGTTACCGCCTTAGTCTAAGGGTCTTTTCGGTGATATAGGACATGCCAATGTATTCCTAAAAAAGATTTGTGTTATCACAAATTGTTAAGTGTCTACCATCGACTTCTGTAAAAGCCTTCACTCGAAAATGTTTTTGTAGTAGCACTGATAATTATTGGCACAGGTGAGTCGTGATATTACAAGGTCAAGAAGGAGATTTTTCCTTCGTGATTTGTGAACTTTGGAATGTTTTGTAGAGAACAGGTACGATTTAAGAATATGCAGCAACGAAGAACGAGAAGTTGCTGCTTGTGAAGTGAATAAAAATTAGGCTTTAGCTAAATCGTAACTGTATCTCCGATTAAATAGATTAATAACTCTAGCGATTATGCTAATTACATTGATTGATTATTAATTACTGTCAACAAGAAGTAAAAATTTGCATGCCAATTCAAGGTATCATTTCCTGCAACTACGACCTACATCCAGCTAATCACCTTCAATTTCTTTATTTTATTTACTATGTTTTACATATATATATATATATATATATATATATATATATATATATATATATATATATATATATATATATATATATATATATACATACATATATATATCTTAGTAAAAGCAAAATTCTACATTAACAAAAAAATTTTTCATTACAAAAACAATGAAATAAAATATCGATCTAAATATTACAATTTTTGTGTTTCAGTATGTTTTTATATGATAATATATTTTTTATACATTGATATGTTATTATATGAAATCAAATATAATAATAATAAATTAATAATTAATATAATAAATAATATTAATTAATATTTTTTAAAACAAAAATATAAATCAAAATATTAATAATTTTGTTTTTCAGTAAGAAATATTATTTTAAATGAACTGGTAAAATAATTCTTTAAGAAAAAAAATCACCTGAATAAATTTTTAAAAAATAAATCAAGTGCTTAAAAATAAAAAAGTGCTTAAATGGATTTCTTTTGTATTATTTTTCTAAATTTTTAATGAATTTGATTAATTCACGATGTATTTTAGAATTGAGTGTGTAAAGTCGTACAATTATAGAACCATTTTCTCATACAGTTCAGATTACGGAATAATCTGGATTATCTGGTACTCAATCAATCGAAGTCTTGTTTAGGCTAATCTATATTAGAAAATCAAACTGTATTTTCCATTTTTTAAAAATATAAATCACCGAATTTTTCAAAAAAGGTAAAGGTAGTAAAGCTGATTTCCAAGATGCAAAGGCTTGAATAACCCACACCGACCCAGAAAAGGGAGTAAAGTCATATAAATGAAATTACTTGTAAAATGTTGCTATCTGGAGGTGATCTTTTATAATTGAAAAAGTTATTTATGGAAGAAAATCACACAATTCAATTCCTAAGCACTATAATAGTGATGCGTGCAAATTTCAAACACTTTCATTAAAAATAGCAATGTAAATGTGTCTGAAAATTTAGCATTTCTAAGAGCAGGAAAATATTCTTTAGAGAATTTAGAGAATTATTGGCAAAAGCCAAAGGCAACAGTGGAAATCAGTAGCATTCGAGTATTTTCTTATCCAAACTAATTAATATTTCAAAAAATACAAAGAAGAATGATAAGAGTTTAACAACTAATGCGAGATAGATTTTGGGAATTATTTTAAAATTTAATATCAATAACCCTGTAAACTTCACTGGAAGAAAAGAAGTCATGATCTAAATTTTAGTCTCAATCAACCGAATTTTCCTTTATCTGAGATGATTATAGCATCAATCAACTCGAATAACCGAGAGTTTATTTTATATCCTTTCTTCACGCAGCTTTCAATGATTCCATGTATATTCTCTCCTACTTGCTCAATAAATAATAAATTTAGCACAACTTAAAAAAAAAAAAATCAAGTATCTACTTGTTTGAAATTGAGTTAGGATGACCTTCATGAATATGCAATTAAAGATTAGGTCGAAAAACATTTCTAATTAAGATATAAGGAATTAATATGCTCTGATGCATTGATTAGTCGTTTGACATATGCAATACATAAAAGCTTATTTAGCTTCGGAGTTAGATTTTTTATACATTTGCAGATTATCTGATTATATAAAAAATTAATGCCCATTTATTTAGTTTAAATATTATTCTTTATTTTATCAATCTATGCAAGAGATATGTGCTCAAAATGCATATGAAAAAAAATATGGGAAGCAAAAAATGTCGAGAAAATTGATGAATTATTATCTATGAATAATTATAATTAGCATACGAATAAACTAATGAATGTTTAAATTATTCAGTTTTTTATAGCATTTTTCTGGTCATTTTTCCTTCTACTGAGAAAGACAGTACATGAATTTTGCTCATCTGCTTCATAAAATAAGAAAATCATTCAGAAATTATATATACATGTGACAATTTTTTTCAGTTGTTAAAAATGAAAGCATACATATGCTGATTTGAAAATTAAGAGCGCTTCTATTTAAAATCATAAGTCTCGTGAATCTTAAGTTTTAAATAGGCCTCTAAAAATCTAATTCTTGTAGCTTTCATAGTATAAAACAAAGTTTTTTGTTCGCCTATCGTGAACATTAAATAGTCGCAGGATTTACAAAAATCCAGGTATTTTCCTTTACGTTCGGCTTTAAAATCATGAAAGCTCCGAATAATATTTTTTTTCTGCTTTAGACATTTCATGATCCTTCGCTTTGAGCTCAAGGTTTCAATATATCAATAGGTTAAAACATTTTAAGATTTTAAAAGATATCTTTTATCGATTACAAGAATAAACTGAAGTTCTCAAATAAATAAAAAATATTTTATTTAAACAACTGCAACTTCTTTTCAAAGATTTCTACATCTTTCAAACCAAACTTATCTTGCTCTCATGTGTGTGTGTGTAGTAATTTCAGTTTATCCGTGTTTTAAAATTATTTTTTTTTTCTAATTCTTTGAATTGAAATTTCCCTTTAACTTCTGAATTGAGCGCGTCTTTGTTTCCTCTCTTCTCAGGGTCTATATGTGTCTTAAATCTTACATGCTATCCTTGCTAAATTTAGGGAGAATTCCCTTTTGAGTCTATATAAGCTCTGAATGCGTTCTTAGTTTGCAAAATAGTTATCTTATATCCATTTTTAAATTGGACATTTGCAAATTTAAATTAGAAAGTCAGGGGTTCAATATCTAATTCTTTACAGATTCTCCTAGAATTCATTAAATCCATCATAGGACAAACTGCTCCCACCCCCCGTATAGATGTGGTACTGACGGAAGGCATGTAATTTCAGGTGCCATCTTTGATTACTGACGGAAGGCATGTAACTTCAGGTGCCATCTTTGATTACTGACGGAAGGTATGTAACTTCAGGTGCCATCTTTGATGTTTAACAGCTATTCAAAGTCAAATGGTCAGTTTTAAAACAGCTCTCGGGTAACTTCACAATTATGCACCAATCTAAATAAATAAATAAATCTAAACCTGTTTAAAAAAATAAACATCAAATTATTAAGAGCCTCATAATTGTTAATGAAATTTCTGAAGTTTTTCTATCTTCAAAAGTAGAAAAATAATTCATTGCATTAAAAAAAACTTTTATCTGAAAATAAAGGGAAAACGCTTGATGTCGTCAGTCAAAAGTCCTCTTGCTCAATTATTGCTAAAGTTTGGAGAGAAGGTGTTATCTAAGGTAAAATTCTTGATATTTAATAGCTGCTCGAAGTCAAATGATCAGCTCTAAAATAGAATTCCAATAAAAAGATTTAAAAAATGGGCGAAGATGTAAATAACTAAAACCATATATATTCTAAAAACCAAAGATCAAATTACCAATAGCATTGGATTTATTGATAAAACTTCTAAATCTTTCACGTTAAGAAACAGAAAAATGATTCATTGCATTAAATGTCCAACAAAAAAACTTTTATGAATGATAATAATAAAGTTATTTGATACTTTCTACGCTCGGTTGCTCAATGAATTTGTCTCTGCCATTAATTTCTTCGCTGCAATTTTAAAGATAAAACAAAACAATAACGATTCCTTCAGCAATTATGTCGTTATATCCAAATATCTCAATGCTTAAATAAATTATCTTTTTCTTCCTCAGAAGTTATTATTTGCTTGTCAGCTAGAAAATATGATAAGCCACAGTAAATTTTATTCGCCACCGGGAAACTGTAAACGATTTTAATGAAAAAACCTTATCTCTGAAAGTATGCAATTGAGATTTTATCATTGATCATCATAAGATTGATGATTTTCAATACAAAATAACAAATTTATAGAAATTCTAATTTTATAACGAAGGTAATTTATTGAAATTTGCCTGCTAAATTATTTCATCAAATTTCCTGTTCAGACTTCGCATGATGGAATAGTTAAGACATAATTTCTTATCCCTTAGCAAAAAGTTATAAGAAAAGAAACCAATATTCTTGTTTATAGGAATATATTAAAATAATATGTGTCCTTGGAAACTAATCTTAACTTTTTTATAATGAAGGACATTGATAAGAAATATTTCGTTATAAATTATTGGAAATCCGTTAGCAATGAAAAATGATTATTATCTATCAAAAAGTCCTTGTTACTGAAGTTTTGAAAAATTTTAAGTAAGCATTTTCAAATAGTTATTTCAGAATAACGAAGTAGAATTTTTTTGTTCGTATGTCTAATTCGATGCAATGGATATGGATAAAAAAATTAACTAATTGTATTTAACTAATGTTAAATATAATTTTTAATTTTACTAGTTATCTAATATATAAAAATGAATGTTTGTTTGTTCGTATTTTATGCTCTGCCGTACTGTTCATCCGATTGCCATAAAACTTTGCTAACTTATTGTTTTGAATTTAAAAAATCCATGTATTTCACATGGCCAGTTGCATGTTGGATGCTCACGAGTCGGATAGCCAAGAAATTTAATTGTTTTTGCTGAAGTCGAAAAAACAAAAAATACTGTCTACCCTACAGCACTTGAATAATAAAGTAAAAAAAAACACACAGAATAAATATTATTTATACTTCTCCTTTATATATCATTCAATTTCAATGAATGTATCCATTTTCAATAAGGAAATAAATATCATTTTTTCTGTCATTCTTAATTAAACAAGATAGTTTTTTTCAAATTTCAAACGAAATTTCCAAAATTATTTCTTCTGAAAGACGCCCAGTACCAGCTAGTTCTTAATAAATATTTAAACGAAACTAACAAATTTTTCTAAGCTGTAGAATCTAGGATTCAAGATCAGAAAGAATGAAGAATACTAGATATGGAGCTGAGCAAAGAAAAAAATTGAAATAAAATTAATTTCAGAAACAATGAAAAAGCTGATAATCAAAACTCTTTTAAAAATAAATCTGAAGCGTATTAAAAAGAGGCAGAACTTATTTTGCTTTTATTTTCTCTGATTTTTTTTTTATTCAAGCTTTTTCATTCGTACTGATCATAAAAGGTGTGAAAATTTTCTGTGTTAGGGAAGATAAACGTCTGTACTTTTAAAAAAGTTTAGTTATTTTTTTCGATATGAGTCATTTACTTATAAGAAGAAAAAAAGTAATCTGGATAACAGATTACTTTTTTTATCCGGGATAATAAATCGGATATAGGGACTATATCGGTTTTTCTAGTATATGTATTTAATTTAAAGGAATGCATATGAAAATATCCTAAAACAATGAAAAAAAATGAAATTCTACTGTCAAAATCAAAGAAATATTCCAACGTATGACTATTTCTGTATGCTTGGTCGATAATCCGAAAATTAAATGTACGTAGCAGATTCAGCCGTGGTATAATAGATTATGCATGTTACAGGTGTGGATTAAGAATGAAAAAAAAAAGTTATGAATTCTAGCTGTGCTTTTAAATAGTATTATTCAAAACCTGATAGGCAGATGTACGCTATTACAAAAAAAATTTCTCTGTGATGAATCTGGCTGCTGAAGATTTGCCTTCAAGAGAAATATAAAAATAGGCCAGTTTCCCTAAGAAATCCCCCAGGGAATAAATTTATAGTCATATATTGGAGTTAAGTCAAACTAAAACTTTGATTAATAGAAAATACGATATTCGCCCTGATCAAGAATCTTTGGCTCTTAGATTAGATTAGTTATCTTAAACCAACTGGAATTATAAACCGTTCAATATCATAATAAAATAATATTACCATACACGACCATAATAAAATAATAATGCTATACACTACCATTATAAAATAATAATGCTATACACTACCATTATAAATAATAGAATCATTCATTGGTTTGCAGTTTCAATAAATAAATTGAGGGCTGCTGAAGATTTGCCTTCAAGAGAAATATAAAAATAGGCCAATTTCCCTAAGAAATCCCCCAGAGAATAAATTTACAGTCATATATTGGAGTTAAGTCAAACTAAAACTTTGAGTAATAGAAAATACGATACTTCGCCCTGATCAAGAATCTTTGGCTCTTAGATTTGATTAGTTATCCTAAACCAACTGGAATTAAAAACCGTTCAATATTATAATAAAATAATGTTACCATACACGACCATAATAAAATAATAATGCTATACACTACCATTATAAAATAATAATGCTATACACTACCATTATAAATAATAGAATCATTCATTGGTTTGCAGTTTCAATAAATAAATTGATGGTATTCATTGAATATGGTATAAAATTTTTTATCTGCTATTAAAAGGAAGAGTAAGAATATATTCTTATTATTACAAATTATTTGAAATGAATAATATTTTGCACTAATTTGTTTTTATTTATAATGCACCAAATCAAGGCTGTTATATCAAAAGTCGTTTGTCAAAAACACCGTAAAGAAAATCTTGATATGATGATAATGATGATGTCGTGTCCGCGTTACCACGGAAAGAGGGTAAAGACCCCTGAGCACCCGAGGGCAGAAGTCTGACATCTAGCTCATATGAAGATGAAACTCGCACTTTCGCTTGTACAACCCATTTTTGCAGCGGGGGGGGGGGGCACATTCACGCACCTCACAGATAGAACGCAGATGAACAACCATGCCCGAACCGGGATTCGAACCCATGACGCCCAGATCACGTGGAAGATGCGCTACCCCGCAAGGACGCCGGCTCAAGAAAAGTCTTGATTTAATATATAGAATAAAAACACGGCATTTTGACCTAGAATTTTATGACAACAATCACATATAACAATTTGAAAGTACATATTTCTAACCTCTATAAGAATTCAGCATCAATATTATGTTTTGACAAATTTGACATACGATATTTTAATATATAATATGGTGAAATATTTCACTGTTCATTTGCATTTTTAAAAGCATTTGAAGAAATCATAATAACTTAGCCAATTTCTAATTTCTTTAGAAACCTGCCCCTTCGAAATTTTGTAGCTGCGCGCAGTTAATTGATTTGATCCTGTCTTGCATCCAAGAATAAAGTTTCGTAATTACGTGACATAATAAACGCTTATTTCATTTCACATTCATAAGGAAAAAGTCCACTCTCCAGACAGAATGCAAACTAATTTCCACTATTGATTTCAACCATTGAAAAATATTAAAATATTTCTAGATATGACTTAAAGGAAAAGTTTAGCCTTTCTTGTCATTAAATTAATGGTAACTACGAAGGAATAATAAAATTTCCTCAATGAGCAAACAGAAAGAAAAAGAACAAAATTGTATTTGACTTTACTGCCTTTTGAAGCTTATATTCCGAACTAACTTTCTGACTTTTACCTAAAAGGTAGTCAATCAAGCTCGCTTCAATTCTTTTAACAGAAAGGAAATGCTTTTATCTTTTTCAAAAGGATTGGAATGTAGCTTTAGGGCTAATTTGAATAAGTAAAGAATCTAACACGGCACTTTTCAGGGTCGAAATTCTTAGTGCACTTCCTTCCTTCTTCATATACTTTGAGTGCCTTTGCTGTTCCTTTCTGTTATCTCATAGACTATATAATTATCCTGCTGTTTTCATGTCACTTATATTAGAAGCTTCTTATGAATATTATTTCATTTTGTGAATTATGGAGAAATTCTCAAGGAAAAAATTGTTGAAATACAATTTCCACGAAATGATTTAAATTCATTGCGCAATCACATCAAATATGCCAGTTAAAGTTAATAAAGAAAGTAAGCAGCTTCTTAAATCATTAAATATTCAGCTAATTATAGTAAATGAGAAATTAAATAAAAACTTATGCATTATTATGAACTCAAAGGGAGAAAAATGAATAATAAGGTGTATTCAATGCATGATGGATTCATGACCATGTCTTGGATTTTATTACTTCTTTATTATTTACTCCTTTATTCTTATTTTCTTACATTGGGAAATCAGTTTCTATATATCGAATAAAATTTCTATACATCAGACAAAAGTGTAGGCTTAAAAATATTATGCATTTCTATTACAGGCAAAATGGGCTCTTGAATTTCAATCATAAGAACCGTATTGCAATAGAAATTCATGAATAGATACAAAATCTTTTGTTAAAAAGTAATAAAATTGTATCGATGGTTATATATCAATAATGGCCTTTGTTCTATGATTCCCTTCCCCTGCGCGATATTTTGTCTTTAAATTCAGTTCAATTTTTAATTTCTTATAGAGAGAATGATCCGTAAATAGACGTATTCTAAAGTATTGGGAAAATGTTCCGTTTCAACATGTTTAGAAAGTTAACGATGAAAAACAGAAACGTGGAAAAAATATATAGAATTCTGACAACTACAATATAAGCAACTTTGAAAAATCGTGATTTATTTATTAGAAACTTTGAAAGCATTGGCAGGAAATGAAATCGCAGTTTTAGTGCTTTATAAACACTTTTATTTGTCTATTTTTTAGAAACAAATTTCTTTGATAATTTAATTTTTAAGAAAACATATTATCTATGCATGGTTTAGTTCAGTTAGAATATCAAAAACTTGGAACTGTACATCAAAATTTCTGTATATCCAATATTTCTCCATGAATATTCAAGTTCAATATATAGATGTTCAACTGTATATTATATAAAGTATCATTAATTATTTTGATGTTTTCAAATAGTCTAAGATTTTCTCTGCCATTCAACAGCTAGTGAAATCTATTTCTGTTTTTCTCGCATTTTTTAGCGTGGTTTAATTCTTTTGCATTCCGAATGTGAGAAAGAAAATTAAATTTTGCATCACCCATTGCCCGCATGTTCATTGTAATTATTGACCATTTTCACTTCCGACAATTGTAAAATCTCTCCCTTGGTGATTCTTTATATAGTCGGAACTGTTTCTAAAGTAAAGGCTCTTTACATAGACAATACATTTTTTCACATTTTTTTAGCGTGGTTTAATTCCTTTGCATTCCGAATATCCCATGTGAGAAAGAAAATTAAATTTTGCATCACGCATTACCAGCATGTGCATTGTAATTATTGACCATTTTCACTTCCGACAATTGTAAAATCTCTCCCTTGGTGATTCTTTATATAGTCGGAACTCTTTCTAACGTAAAGGCTTTTTACATAGACTATACCTATTTTTTTTTTCGGAATTCTTCTGTCCATACCTTTTACAGCGTATATATGAAATATGATATCATTCTGTTCGTTATTTATAGCTACAAATGCCTCCAAACAGAGAAAAGCATATTCTGGCCACCTTTTATCTTAATGAGACTGGCATTAGTATACCCTGCAAATGTAAACAAACTGCACTAAACGGAACGAACCTTATAAATAAATAAACAAAGATTGCTTTTTTGTTGCTATTTTTACCTTTTAAATTCCGTTAATATGGATGGAAATGACTTTTGGAAGGAAAAAAGAAAATTTTTCTCTACGCGATACGTTCATTTATTTTTCAATATTGAATAAACCTAATTAAATGAATGCAATTAATGTTAAAAAATAATTTAAATATTTAATTTTGAGTCTATTTTAATTAAAACTGATTCATTAAAAATATTAATTGTTTAATTAAAATTTCCTTATAAAATTAAAGAAATTTTGATGTTGATATTTTTTTTTGTTTATCAATTCAAAATTGAAATAATTAAATATTTTTATGTATCAATTGTCAAAGGCAAAAAGGGTAATGATGTACTAATATATCTTCTGGAACTCTAAACCAGAATTCTTTAGATAAAACCTTGCTTAATAGTTGCTATCAGGTTGTCGAAAATCACCAGAAGTAGGGAAAAAAAATTCCTCTCTGCAAGCTGATAAGCAAAGTCACTATCTGCCAGGATAAAATATTGATGTTAGAAACAATCAAAAGTAGGGCTTGAAAATCATTTTTCAGCCGCTAATTTCTACGATATTGCAGTTATCAAAATCTTTAAATACAAAATTTCTTCGTCTTAATGAGAAGCTAATTTGGCTATTTGGATTTATTTTTCTATCTTCAATATTAAAAAAAGTTATAGCGAAATGAAAATTTCAAGCCCACCCACCCCCTCCATTTCCACCCCCCCCCTTGAACTATATCGGCCATTTATGAACTCGTACGAGATTTTTACATTTATAAAAACATAGTCCGAGCCAGTTAAAATCTAAACAAAATTACTGTGTCAAAGATAACATGAGCAAAGCTTTGTCATGAGAACCATTGGAATAGGTAGTCTTCCTATAGGAATCTACTCAAAAGAGAGAGAGAAAATTTCTTCGTTATAAAAATGTCTACTTGTAATTAAGACATCGAATTACATTTCTCCTTAATGGCGTCGATTAACTCTGTATTTACAATCTTCTACTTAGTAATCTTATAACTTTAAAAGAACGATTCGTGTATATATATGAATTTATTTCATGTATCTCGGAAATGTCTCTAGCGATTTGTGTCAAATTTTATATTTAGATAAGGTTTTGCTTTTTAAGTTTATCTATTGAAGTGTCTTACGTGGAAAAACACGATTTTAGACACACATTTTTTATAACTAAATATTGACATACGATTTTTATAACTAAATATTGACATACATGCGGTGTTTAAGTGTATCAACGATGGAGTAGGGGTCAGGGCTTCGAACTCCCATGCATTTTTCTCGTGTTCGATCCGGCGTTTGCAATTCAATTAGATTAATTTAAAAGAGCCATAGGATAGGATTTTATTTACGATTTTACAAAAAAAAAACTGTTTAAGTTTGGTCTCCCAGGTACTCAGTTATTAAATTACTCAAACTTATTAAATAGAAATACATTACTGCGAGAAAATTCAAATCCTATACCTAGGATTAATCTAAGGTTCCACAGGGTGAATCTTGGGATTACATAGGGTTAGTCTAAATCAGAATCTCTACAATAAAACCTTGTTTAGCCATCATCTTAATTTTGTTGAAAATTCATTAAAAATAGAAAAAAGAGAGGAAAGAATAAACCTTCTTTATTATAATGATTTCTACGTATTTACAACACAGACGAAACATTCATTATTATTGTTCTCATCTTTATTGTTTCGCCATGTATCATTCTTAGTACAGTTTTTTCAGGATAATAAATCTCGGTTAATCGTCCCCCTCTCGATTGTTTTAGAATAGATCAAGTTTTCCTCAGTAAAATATTTTTTTCAGGCTCATTATTACTGCTTTAGTTAAACTGATTACTTTGAGCACAGTCATAACACACAAAAACTACACATTATTAATGATAAACGCTCTTTCTGTGGGAATATTTCTTTTGTTCCATCAGAACGGGGAAAAAGGAATGGATCAAAAACTTATTTTTCTGCATTTAGAAACATTATATAAATCATCCTGATAGGTATTTCTCCAACGCTATACAAATGTTTTTGCTTTGTCTATAAAATATGGTTTTATTGCCTTGTTAATTTCAAAATACTTAAATGCCGTTTTGCAGACCAGACAAAATAGGATGTCTGTTTTTAAAAATGCACTTTTTATTATTTTTTCGAGAACTTCTTCTGTCAAGTGTTAAGTAATAACTTTCTGTTAATAGTATGTTTTATATCTGACTTTTCCTGTACAGAGTTAAATTGTTGCAGACAATTCAAAGAGGAAAAATCCTAAGATTAACCCCTTCTTAAAATTATTTTTCATCAAGCAAATACGAAACCATAAAAATAATGACGAACAAGTGAAATGATGAAGTTGAAGCAATTTTTAACTTGCAAAGTACTGACGAAAAGATAAAAAGCTAAATTCATTAAAAAACATATAAAAACATGAAAATGACTCACAAGTGTGGCATTGTTTTTTTTTTTGTTTAGTTTTTAAAGTAGTTAGTTTTTTAAAAAATAAATGGTAGATTTCAGAAAAAATTGTTATATTCCAAACAACAAATCGGTTTTTGTATTCCCATTCTAATCAGATAATATTAGAATTCTTTATAAATTACACTATGGTTTAAATTTTTTTCTATAAATTATATTTTTAAGAATTAGAATTTTTATTTATTAGTTTTAATCAGGAATGTAGTTATTTTTATAAATAACCAAATATTTTAAGTAAATGATTATAGATATTAAGCGTAAAAGATATTATAGATATTATAGATTATATTATAGATAGATTATAGATATTAACCATAAATTCCAGAAAATTCATAATTACATAAAATCTTTAAAACTCCTTGTTTCCTCCTCCTTTAAAACTCCTTGTTTTTCAGGTAAGCGAATATCTTATGATCTGTACTTTCAGAAACATGTAAACACGATGATTTAAGTATATCAAATTTTCTATGTAATTTTATGACTACAAGTGCAGTCTATGTCAAATTTTTGTTTCAATCGTTTGGAAAAAACGCTATTAAAACTCAAATTTGGCTTTCGGATACTATTATTCACATACCAAGGATTAATCGCCAAAAACTTCGCCAAGGAACACATGATAGATTCAGTAAAAATGCTAAATTCTCAACAAAGGATAATATTTTGTAACTATTGTACGCCAATGCCATGGACGGCATTCTCTGGAATAATACCTTTATTAGAGAGTATGCGAGAAAGTTTTGTGAGGACCACTCCCACTGGTATATTTGAGTTCCATTAGCTATGATGCATTATCAGTGTAACATCATAATTCAAGAAAATCCTGCATAGGTTCAGCTATTCTGTAAGATGATAAGAGAAGAAAGTTTAAATGCATTCTACACTTCTGCTAGCCTATATAATATTTACAATGTCAAATGTAATGATATTCCAGCGATAAACTCAAGCTATTTTTAATTCAAAAAACTCCTGTATAGGTCAGTTATGCTATTAGACGAGAAGAGGAGAAAGCATTATCTACTTAAATTTCTGCTAGCCTGTATTATATGCAGAATGCAGGGTGGTATAATATTCCAGCGACAAACGCAGATATGTTGTTGAAGGACAAAAAGTATAAACGTAGTTTTTTTTACAGATATATTTTAATGATCTGATTTAATGATTTTAATGATTTAAAGAAAGTTTAAATGCATTCTACACTTCTGCTAGCCTATATAATATTTACAATGTCAAATGTAATGATATTCCAGCGATAAACTCAAGCTATTTTTAATTCAAAAAACTCCTGTATAGGTCAGTTATGCTATTAGACGAGAAGAGGAGAAAGCATTATCTACTTAAATTTCTGCTAGCCTGTATTATATGCAGAATGCAGGGTGGTATAATATTCCAGCGACAAACGCAGATATGTTGTTGAAGGACAAAAAGTATAAACGTAGTTTTTTTTACAGATATATTTTAATGATCTGATTTAATGATTTTAATGATTTAAAGAAAGTTTAAATGCATTCTACACTTCTGCTAGCCTATATAATATTTACAATGTCAAATGTAATGATATTCCAGCGATAAACTCAAGCTATTTTTAATTCAAAAAACTCCTGTATAGGTCAGTTATGCTATTAGACGAGAAGAGGAGAAAGCATTATCTACTTAAATTTCTGCTAGCCTGTATTATATTCAGAATGCAGGGTGGTATAAAATTCCAGCGACAAACGCAGATATGTTGTTGAAGGACAAAAAGTATAACGTAGTTTTTTTTACAGATATATTTTAATGATTCATCAAATAAGCGTAGTTTGAGTTAAATGTTAATTTCTGTTTTTTTTTTAATATAAATTAACATCTATCTGGCTTTATTCTCGAATTGCATTTTAAGGAGAGAGAGGTTGTACTATAGTCAGTGATGATCCTTAAGACACATTCTTAATTCCCATCATCGTCAACGACAGTCATTTAGATTTCCAGGGCGCTACGGCAGGGAAGGGTTAGTTTCTTTGGGTTATTATTATATTTGATTCAAAGAATTAATCTGGATTCATAAGGAAAAAAATATATCCTATTATTAATAAACAATTTCAGACTCTTTTAGAATCGTTCATTCCCTTTAAAAATTTTTGCTCGATTTTGTCTATGTGTATCAGAAAAAAATATCATTTAATTCTCAGTGACTTTAAATTTTTCAGTCCCCTTTTATTCCAGTGAGTACTGGCAATTTTAGCAGATTATTGTATTATCAATAAATTTTCCGACATAGGTAAATTCTAATTATCAAGTACCCCTGTTTTAACATGTTGTTTCAAAGCACTGCATAGCAACCTAAAATCAGATATATGTAGTAATCACTTAAAACTTTAAAAATCCTAGCATAATTACATAAATATCTTACTGTGTTTCGTTTCTAAAAACCAACTTATATTTACTGAATATTTCTAACTTATGTGATTAAAAATGGATTATAGCCCCTTTATTTATCATTATAAAATGTATTTCATTCTATAACTCAATTGAACATCATTTATGAATTTAGAATGCAGATACTGAATAATACAAAAGATGCTTCGTATATATTTTCTTTCATATCGATACAGTCATATATTTTATTAATGTAAAAAAAATCTATTCTTTGTCCATGAAGTTATATAAAAATAAAATCGTCCAAAAGGTCACATAAAAAGTACCGAATCGTAGAAGAAACCTTAGAAGATATTTGTAAGAAAACAAACAATCAGTTCAAAATCGCACATAATACTAAGATTTTGATTAGTTAAAAAAAATAGAAAGAAACGCAACTTTTAATTTTCTGTTTAAAATATGGAAAATGAAAAAACTGCACTTTTCTTTATATTTTATACGAGAAATTTCTTATATTTAATAAATATAATAAATTTTATTTAGTTTCCATTTAAATTTCCACCCTGAATTTGTGGTGAAACTGCAAGACAAGACAGTGAAAGAATTTTGAATTAAAAGTTACATATTTTTAATTAAAATTTAAAAAACTTAATAATTTTTTTATGTTAAGTAAATAACATTTAGTGCACTGACAATCAAAACAAGCACATCTATATTAAATTAGATTAAAAATAAACTTTTGATTCAAAGAGGAAACAGTTGATAATACAAATAAATCAAAAACATTTTATTAAAAATTTAATATGATAATATTATATATATAAATCTAACAGCATATTAAATAAGTGGTTTCTTTAAAATTTTATTTTCGGGCAAGTAAATAATTTAATTTATTTATTTCGCGAGCAAAGGGATAAACTTTCAGAGCTTTGAGGGAAGAAAACATTTGTATCTTAGCGCGTTATTTGGGCACACACATCTCTTACCTTATCGAAAACAATAACACTTCTTAAGTTGTTGTTTTTTTCTGTAATTATAGACCAACATTATTTTTTTATTGTTCCATAACAAGAAAAAAATTTTCTTTTCCAATATCCCATTCAAATTCTTGTTTACAAAAAGTTTTTCAAGTCATGTAGAGCAATATTTAGAGAAAAAGTTTAAAAATTTGACCTTCCGCAATTTATTTTTATTTCTGTTAACATTTTGTTAAATAACATGGAATTTTGAACTACTTAGAACGTCTTTAATTTTCTAGAATATTTAGGGACAACTTTTGGTTCTTAGAGAAAAACTCTCTACTGAAATGTTAGAATTCTTATTGAAAAAAATAGAAAAGTTGATAATTCACCCTAGAAAATCAAGAATCTGAATCATTTATGCTTAATATACAAAGATAATTTTGAGAACAAAAAAAATTAATCTAAATGTGCATGTTTTTTTCCTCACAATATGTTTAAAGAATACTATACCTTAAATGGAAATAGCTCATGTATTCCTTTATAAAAAAAATAACAATGCATGGCATACATTTTTGCCTCTTGCTGATCAACTTGATAAGGCAATCTAATTAAGAATGAAATTCGATGCACCTGTTATTCAATTGTTGTTCCAACCAGATACTTGAGAATTGTCTTGTTGCTTCCAGAACAATAGGAGGGCGGATCATTCGTCAAAAGAATGGATGTAGTATTTTTAATTTGACTCAGACGACTAAATCAAGTATCTACTAACTGTGCCTGTATTTTCAATATGCAAAGCAGCCAGACTTCACCTTTGCTTGATGGTCAGCGAAAAATTCTATGTTAGAAGTCACGGAAGCCACTTCCGATGCAGATATAGGCAACCTGATATTTCCATGAAAGAAGCGGCAAAGGCTTGTGACCGATATGGATCACACATCATTGTAAAAACCTCGGGAAAAGAAAGAGAAAAGACAAGCCTGAAATTGGTTATAAGCCATTGAGTTGAGAACTGTGAAATCGGATTGGAGGAAGTGTCAGGGGCAGAGGAAACAAAAGAATGGAGAGAGTAAAAGGAAGCGAGCAATTTGTTAAATGGACTTTTTACTTTATCTATCATCGACCGGAAGCTTGAAATATCCAGTAGTGAGCATTGAACTTGAAAGTCTTGAGTAGGAAAAGTCATGAAAATGACGTGAAAAGCAGACTTTCTTGATGACAGGTCGTGATCCGTTTTGCATCAAAGCACTGATGTTATCGTAAAAGTACTCTGTATCTTTTGTGTGCCATTGCTGCCATTATGTTATGTCCTGGTTGAACTTCCACTTTAAAAAATGCTTGTAATTTATCCGAATAACTCAGTTTTGTATTATCGATTTAAGCTGATAAAACGCCAATTATTACTATTTTAAAAGTTTTTCAGATTTGGTTCTGTTATTTAATATGTGTCCTTATATAATACAACATACTTTCACATCAAGTAACAAAATTTCTCTTGAGTATTTATGATATTTTATCAAGTCTCCTTTAACAAAAGTTTCAACATTTATTTGCCATATTATTTGCATTTAAATCAAAATATTTTGCCAGGTGTGTAATAGGATCGAAATAATGAATTACAATAAGGAATGAAATAAATCAAACTGAATATATCTTTAAGGTAAAGCAGCAGAATTAAATATCTATGTCTGCGCTTATTAATACCTGCTAACATTAGTTCTCTGAAGACATCTATTTACATGTAGACAACTATTTGCATGAAACAAATCACAAATATCTAAAACAGCCTAGAAATTTCAGTCTAGCAGCTTTATGAAGAATTAAGCATTGTTATTTGTTAAAAAAACATTAATCTAGGCTTCTAAACAGGTAGCTTTTGTATGATCAGTATAAAATTAATTTATAGAAAAATGCTGCTAGTTACAAATATTTCAAATATTTGCAAAAGAACCGTCATACTTTGAATTCCAGATTCAAACCAATTTATCTTTACAAATTCCACCTATTATCTAAGATATGCCTGCTCAAATATTTGTCTCTTTTTAAACGTTCGCACAAAATAATTGTTTTTATGCATGGTTTACATCCGTATTGTAAGTCCTCAGAAAATAGTACTGTTGAAAGTATTGTAACCCAAAATAGTGATGCACAAGACAGATTTTCTTTGAAATGTGACTATATATTTTTTTATCTTATTTTACAAGGATTGGAAGTTTAATAATCACAACCATATAATTACAGTACTACAATACAGATTCTAGCTTGAAACTGATGTAGTCTCCAGAATCGAATATAACTTGTTTCCACGAATTTGGAAGTCAGAATAAATGATGAAGTTATAGTTCTTCTGGGGGCTCAGAATATCTAGAATCGTTAAGGATATCTAGAACCATGAATTACTTTAAGAATATCTAGAGCCGTTGGTAGCAAACTGTGACTGATTTTTTGCTCGCTGGGACTGAAAACTTCTCTTCCATCTCCGAATTTAAAGTTCCATTAATATCATTTGATATCAGAGATCACCCTCAGGTAACCTTCGAAGAATCATTTGGAGTGTTTGCTATTGACCTGTACACGATATTCTTAAAGCAATAATTTTCTCTATACGAACCTTCAAAAGAATTGTTATCGCTTCATGTATTCTATGACTTTTCACATCGTTGGAAACCAATTGTGCACAGCGCTGATAATAAATTGGATTTATAAATATACTTTAGTACCAATGTTGTATCGGCAATAATTATGTGATTACCATTTTTAAAATTCCGATCTCGTCCCTTTTTTTCAATGGGATTAAATCGCATAATTAGGTCTAGCATCGGACAATTCAAACTTCTTCATTAGTCTAGCTAAATGTAAAAAGCAAACTAATTACAAATTATTTCTTTCTCTTTTTCAGAGATGCTTTATATGTTTTAACAAGAATAAACGAAATTCCTTAAAGAATTTGTAATTTTCAAAAAATTTAAATTGCAAATGTTATTGTCCCTTGACATTAACCTGCATTTTAAATTTTTCTCTTGACCTACTATTCTTTTGCCAACGGAGAAAATTTAACATTATGTAGAATTAACTTTTCATGTTTAGTGTTCTATGCTTGCTGAATATCCTTGATCAGGAAAGGTAATAAATTTGTTATTTAAGCCTGTTTAATGTGCTTTTATTATTCATGAAAAAACAATACTTTAACTGAAAATAAATGTTGGTCCAAAGATCAAAATCATATTCTAGAAAGCTAAATTAATGTCCATGTTTTCTTATTTTTAAAATATATTTCGTTCTTATGTTTGTTTAAATTTCATGTGTTTTAAGCTTTTCTTTTTATTTCGAATAGCCCGAAGAAATCTTGCAGCTTTAGTTAAAAACTAAAATATTTTTTGAGTTCAATATAAAGAATGAATTTGAATTACAGGCTCTAATTCTGAGAATTTAAACCTAAAATCAACCATTCATACATTGCGCAAGTATGAGTATATTATTTTAAAACGCATTGGATAGTAATATCAAAAAGCGAAGAAGAAAATGAGAAAACTTTTAAAAACTACAAAAATTCGAAAATATTTTGAAATTATATCCAATTAAAAGACTTACAGAGAAGTTCTGAAAATTATTAAAGGAGTTTTGTTTTCTTTTTCAACGCATCATATGATGAAACTATAGAACATGTCAAGAAAGGAGGGTTTTTTTCCAAGATGGAAAACTCATAGAAAATTAAAGTGTATAAACACCACTTGCAAAAAAAATCTTTTAATTCATTCATTTCAAAGAAAAGCATTGAGAAATTTTTTACACATTAGTTACGAAAAAAAATAAAAGTAAGATATAATTACTATTATGTATTTCCCATTTGGCTGAATTGAATAAATTAGTCTCACTAAAGGACGAATCTTTAGAGAGCTTTGAAAATATTCATTTGCATGTCTTTTCTTAATAATATTTGTGTTTATTTCCTTGACTGAATTTTTTTTTAGTGTTTTTGTTGCTTGTCTTGTAATTTTCTCATTTTCCTTTGGAAAATCAAAAAAAAAAAATATATTTTTAGAGTTTCTTCTGAAATATGTTTTAAATCTCGGACTATTTTGTTTTCTGAACTATATAATTAGATGACAACTCTATTAAAAAAATTCATTTCATGTTTTCATTCAATTAAGAGTACACAAAGCGCTTTTGATGTTTATGGATTGTCCATATTTTTCGGATTGAATTATTTTAACTTATTAAGTAATGATTATTTTACACTAAGAGTTTAAAAATACGACAGTTTGATGCATATCTGGTTCGTGTACGCGAAAGATAGGAGATTAAGTCTAGTTTACAAGTTCAGTTTTTTTTTTTTTTTCTTCTTCTTTCTTTCTTTTCTCTTTAGTTTTTTTAACTTAAAATTTTCTGGTGGGTTTTTTTTTCTCTGCTATTCAAAAAGATTAGAATTACTCCTTTGTTGAGTGAAATATTTTTATTATTATTTTGCTTCGCATTTTCTTCTTTCATACAATTCTAGCTTACAAATTAAAACTTAATCTTTTTTGTTTTGATTAGTTTTTAAGTTTTGCATTATTTAATCAATATCGTTTTCTCTTTATATTAGAATCATTTAATTACTTCTATTCCCGTTATAATTAATAACATCATTAAAAAGTCTAATCCAAATTATGTTGGCATTTTTTTAGAATTTATAATATATTTAATTAATTTATTTGAATTATTTACATTATTACAGTTTAAGTTTTATAAGTTACTTGCCGGACCGGATTAAGTGTTCTAGATGCCCTTAGAAAATTCAAATCTGCGGGGCCCTTTTCTCCACCCAAATTTCCAAACCAAATATTTTTTCGATTTCAGTTTAATATTTAAATAAATAATTTTCAACAGCAACTTTTGACTGATCGAAATAGCAATTGTAGATCACTTCCTAAAAAGTTGTTTTCCGTATATCGCATATAAAATATTGCACGACTGAACTTTAAAAGTAATTTTAACTAATATATTCTTAAAAAATAATAAAACACTTTTTTACCACAATCTAAATAATATTTAATAACTGGATCGAACATTTTTTAAACCATAAAAAAACCGTATGTTT
This sequence comes from Argiope bruennichi, assembly GCF_947563725.1. Taxonomy (NCBI): domain Eukaryota; kingdom Metazoa; phylum Arthropoda; class Arachnida; order Araneae; family Araneidae; genus Argiope; species Argiope bruennichi. The sequence continues at coordinate 89,596,949 of NC_079162.1, forward strand.
TTTAGAATTATAAAATATCGTAATATGAAACTTGCAAGTTGTAATTGATTATGAATGTTATTAAAATAATGTTCCATAATTAATTTAAATAATACGTGACTAAGTTCTATTGCACGGCATATATGCAATTAAATGAACTATGCAAAATTAAATAACATTTAAAAATACCATAAAAAATCACGAAGTTTGAGGCCCCTAGGCAATTACATATTTAATAATTCAGCCCTGGATAGCTGATAAATTTGTATACCATTTTGTTGGTTACCATTGTTAGAGCTAACTATAAGAACATACTACACAGTCTGAAGAAAGCTTAAGAAATTTCCTTGGCATGGACTATAAAATTTCTATAGTCCATACTGAGGAAATCTCGAATTTTTATAGTCCATGATTTTAATGACTTGGGCTCGTTAGTGCAAATTTGAAAAACCCTTTCTTAATTTTTCAGTGAGCTGAAAGTCCAGCTATAAAACCTTGTTTTATACATTCAAAAATTTAAATAAAATATAAACAGAATCTAAAATGTTAATGGTCGATACATCAGCACTGAATAATGCAGATGCATGTTTAAAAAGCATGCTCAGTTACATTTTATCACGTGTCAGTGACGTCATATAAATTGGGACGCATTATTTCTATTTTTCCCTATATTTTCTCAATTATGGGCTATTATTATTTTACTTGTTGACTATTTTGTAAGTTGTACTTAATTTATGACATTTTTTTACTTTAAATCATCGTGAATATTTGATGATTTATTGTTGGTTGATGATTTATCGAAGATTGATGGGATTTATCGTTGCATATGATTCACTATGGCCTTATGGGAAAAACTTTTTTCTCTAAAACGGTAGTTAATGACTTAATAATATGACAAATATTTCCTCTTGTTTTTTTTATTATTATTTTTCACTAATGGGCATTGCAATCATTCCTTGAAAAAGAATGTGTTAAATATTCATAGATTCAATGATGTTAATCATCAACAAATATAAACTTTCCCATTATGCTTATTCCTTTCTAAGACCTTCTAATTCCTTCCTTTTAACTAATAAACTCTCTACTTAACGATTAACTTGCCCTTTTTTCAATCGCAAAATGGTGCTTCCATAATTATTATCGGAGTTGATTTATAAAAAATGATAATTACGCGCATATTTTAAGGTCACAGAAATATATTTACCATTTTTTACTTCTTTGCGGTATTTTTTTTTTCTAATGAAATAAACACAAAGATTTTTTGCATGTATTGAATAAGTATCAATCCGTTATTGAATTAGGAATTGTACTAGCAAGGTTGCTGGATATGTATTTTATATTTTGTATATGTGATGCAGGATATTTATACATTAAAATAAAAGAATTAAATTACTGTGACCCTAATAATCTGATGAATCGGATAATGCTCTTATGCTGTTAGTCGCAAAATGACATTTCTTGAATATCTTTAATTTACTTTTCAATCTAAAGAGAAGATATAATATAGATTGCTTAATTACTTCAAAATGATTGCTTCCACTCTAAACTCATTTAAAATTATGCAAAATTCAACTATAAAGTTCAGCTAAATGCAGTTTTAATACAAAATTTTTTTTTAAGAAGATCCCCATTTATTTTGTTTTAATTTAAAATAAGGAGTTCTTGGGATTGCTTTTTAATAGCATATTACTGCAATTTCTTTAGTTATTTCTTTCGTAAAATACTTTTTGAAAGAGCATTTTATTGATTCCGACAGTAAAATTTGTTTTAAAATTCAAATCATGCTTTAAAAATTCCTTTAAGTTTCAAATTAATCGCGATATTATATTTCTTACAATACTGAAAGACTAACAAAGGCAAAAGATCATATTGCTATTTTTTTTACAGTTGTTTTATTTATACAAGGGGCGACGTATTGAGGTTCTTTGAAAATTGTCAAGCACACTGAATTATAAAATCTAAAGTATCAGAAAAAAAATTCTGGGTTTTATGTTATTTACATTTTTCCAGGCATGTATTCGTCAATTCAAGGATTTGAATGCATAGAAAATCTAGCGGCTCAGCACCCGTCAAACATATGTCTTGTTCTTCCAAAATCAATCTCAAGTCTCAATAATCAGGCACAGTTACGGTTAGGGGAAATTTTGAATCATCTTACAATTCCCTCGCACACTGTTAGTGAATTAACAGCCACATCTTGTCATTTTATTTCTATTAAGTTTCAGGAGTTACAGCACCTCTGAAAAACGATTAACATTTCAATTTCAGGAGTATGGTATGGTGAGTCATTTCTGCTCATAGGAACCTGTTATGAACAAAATAGAGGGCACTATTAAGGGCTCTTGGTTTATGAATTAAGTAAAAGAACAGATTTTGATAGATAAAATATAACACAGATTTAACCAAATGCAAATTTACAATAACAGAAGAGCCCATTTGTGAAAATAGCAACACTTAAAACAAACAGATCCACTAAAATCGTTTTAAACCATGTTAATTTCAGACCGGCGACAACAATTGCTACCAACTATAAGTATAGTGAAATGACCATGTGCTATATGGTGATCAGTTACCAAATCGCAACCAAAAAATCTGCATTTTACGCGCTTTGTTCTAAACATTATTGAAGCTCAATGCTCTTCGTATTAAATAGAATTAAGCTATCGCCAAGATTCTTGAATATTCAGGATCCTTCATTTTTGTCACCCAAAAGGTCAGTAAGATCGCGGGTCACTGACAAGGCATCGATTCAGCGGCTATTATTATATCAATAAAACTACCTTTGCTAGGCGATTTACTAAGCAGGGAAGCGCTATTATCAATTCGTAACATTATGTATAGAAGTAGAGGAATTTATAGGAACAAGTATACAGATAAATAGTGCTACAATTTTTAACCTCCAATTGAGAATTTTTAGCAGTGATTTTAAAAATTTCGGTGCAAAAAATACTGTGATTCATGCTAAGTCCATGATGATTTTTAGAAAGTTTTAGACGAAAAATACATTACGGTTTTTCCTCCAAAAACAAAGCGACTTTTTTACATATTGCCCCTTTTAAATATGTAATTATTTGCCGTGAAAACTATTAAAAAACAACAAAAAACATTTAAATTGGAAAGTTTAAGTTAAGTTGAAAAGTTAAGTTTTTAATTGCTCTTTCCCATTGCATATCAAAGGCATCTAAACTCACAAAATATACATGGCCCTATGTGCATCTAATAGCGTTGACATACGAATGAATTCGCTACAGATAGTCAACCTGTCATGGATTCACCTCAAAATTTGAGACTGATCTATAATTCTGCTGCAAAACTGTACTAAATTAATTATATGCGAATTTCATTTATCACGCTTGTTGTGTTTTTGAGTTATCATGTTCACGGAATCAAAGATAGACAGTCACAGAGACTTCACGTTCACGGATTTTGTCTAAAGATGAGCAGAAATTTTCAGTTTTGGTGTAAAAACTGTTTATCATCTAGCTTATTGTATTTTTGAGTAATTATACTCATAGATAGAAAAGTGGATAGACATAATTCTAAAAATGTGTCTATCAAACTCGAGGGTTAGCCTGGTTTGAAATGTAGACGTTCATTATAATAATGTGCCGATAGTTTTAGTAGTTCCTTTTATTCTTTTATATGAATTTAATTTTTCCTTTTTGTACTTCATATGAGAGAAAGTAAAAGAAGCAGCATTTCTATTTATGTTTATTTCAAACAGAATCACAAAAAATACTACAGCGTGTTATTCAACTTTTTATCTAAAATAAAATATTTTAAATAAAAAAAATCTACACATGTTTATTCTTATTTAATGAGAATATAAACATATTATAAGACCTAAAAATACATTTTTTTAAAAATCTGTGAGAGCTTTTTTAATATTTACTCCCTGATAAAAAAAATATGCGAATTCAAGAACAAATTAAGGCAATTAAAAATCTGAGCTTGCTTTAGTTTGAATAAATAACCTTTACTGTTATTTAGTACAAGACGCCGAAATATGTTTATATTTTTCTGATAGGAATCTATGTAAAAAGCAAGAACGCAATTTTAATTATTTCATTTTTAAAATGACGGCTTTTTTTTCGTATGCATTTGTTGTATTTATTAAGTAATTCTTACATCTAGATCACGTGGGTAAACTTTCTGGTTTTCCTACTTAAAATGTACAATATTAGCTACTTTTTTTTTTTTTAAGTTCAGATTCTTTTATTCTTGCAAAAGAGTTTTAATTGTGTTTTTTTTTTAGCTACAAGAACAGGAATTTGATTTAAGAAGAATTACAATGAGGTTAAAAATCTAAACAACGTATAACTGGAGACAGTTACGGTAAAAAAAATTAATTCCAATGCATGAAATTGCACATTCTTAAGCTTGCTTTCTTACACTGCACTCTTTCTAGCAAAGGAGGATTTTTATTATCTGGAAATATCAACATAATTTTTATTTTGGAAAGAACTGAAATGAGGTTTACATTTTAAGTGGAACGTTCCCAAAGAAAGTTGTAGTAAAAATAATTATGTAACGGTGTTATTTCTGTTGTAGAATTCAAATGAAAAATTCTTTACTAAAATGCAAAATTATAATTTTTGTTTCAGTTCTTTCTCACAAGGGTTTTATTTCAGTATCTAGTCACTTAATTCGGGAAGAATTTCTTGCAGTAAATCAGCTAAATAACAAGATATGGAGAAAAATTTTAAAAAGCTGAAATTTTAATTTGGAATTCAAATGCAGAATTCTAATGAAATTTTTTCTATATTTACAATATTTTATATACAATTATTTACAATTATTTATATATATGAAATATTTACAATTATTTATATCTATGAAATATATGATGGCTATATTTTTCCGGGAAATTATGAGCAATCTTTAATAATCTTAACATGTGAGTTAAGTTGTAAAAACACATAAATCATTTTGTTTCACAAATTTTTCACGTGAAATTTTACAATAGATTGTTTTCAAAAAGATATTTCAGTTTTATGATTACGCAGACCTTAATGATCTGATAAAGGAAGTGATATAATACAATTTGTTATTTATTCAATAGCAGGTTTAATGAAAGATGGGAAAGATAGAATTGTCGAAAAAAATAATCTTGATGATTAATTTTTTTCTACAGGAGAAAACAGGAAATTGAATTGATTTTAATCATAATTCAGCAAATAAGCAATAAATAATTTTATTAATTTTCCATTTTTTACTTAATAATACAGAAGCGTCAACATTCAAGGCACATATAAATCTAATTTTAGGAAAACAGTAGTTTACAATCAATGTGTGTTGTGTCCACTTTAATTGCGGCTCTCTGGCTAAATTTTATACCATTTGAGTTTATAAAGCACATTTTTTTCGAATCAAATTGCATCCAGTTATAAAAAAATGCTTTAAATGGGATAAAGAATTATATTTTATGTTGTTTCACACATAAGTCACATAATAAGTCATAAGTCACACAATAGTCACATTTACTAAAGTATTCATGGCACATTAGCATTTTAAGTAAATAAAGCTCCAGAAAGGTAAAAACTAAGAAAAATCAAAAGACATAAAAAATTTAATAAAAGCAGTTTTAAAAATACACTTTCATTAATGTACTAAAAATTAGATTTTGGAATCATGAAATAAATTTTTTTGCTCAAACTCAATACAAATTGTCAAATCAAGATTTATTTAAATTAATCAGTTAACTGACAATATAATTTAAAAAATATTTTAAAAGGTATACCGCCCCTATGAAAACAAAAGTGTACAAAATTACAAAATTCTAGCATATAAGGAAGTGGACAAAATTCCATGCTTAAACATGAAACATATCAAGTTAAGTAAAAGTGCTTAAAAAGATACACAAACAAAAGCAGTAAGGGGGGGGGATTAAGATATAATTCCACGCGTCTAATAGTATCATGAAGACTGGAATCAATATTAAATTAGGATATGGGTAGTTGGTGGGAAACATTTTGAACGTCATAATTGCATAGAAATAAAACAAAAATTTTATATTTTAATAATTAAATGCGCAATGAATTTAAAATTCTTTATTATTTCCTCATTGTGGTTAAATATAATGATGAGCAACAAGATAGTTGGTGAAATTCAGGAAATTTTCAATAGCGACTTAAACTTGTCAACAGCAATGATCGAAAACGGTTTCGACATCAGAAACAAGAGAACAGGTATTTCTCTAAAGCTTTCAGATGAACTAAATATTAACTAGTACGCACAGAAAAATAAAACTCAAGTAGTCGACCTTTAACTACTTAATAAAACAATTTTTTTTCCTAATCTGGTATCGTACATTTAGTACATAATTATCCTGCTTTAGAATTATTAATTTATGATCTTAATGATACCGTTTAATAGCAGTTTTAATACAAACACCTTAAAAGAGCAGTGTTGTTTTTTAAATTCTAATGGTAAATACTTCCCAATTACTAATAAATGTCCCAATTAAAATTTAAAGAAATGCACTGAAAAGTAATATTGTTCTATAAGCATAAAATACGCATAATTTTTTTTTTTGAGTTTGTAATACTTTTGAATGACATATAAACAAAATAAATCAATATTTTTTCAAAAAGATTCTTAAATAAATGGCTGCTTTTGGTAAATTCCCAAGAATCAAAAGATTATCGAAGAAACTCTTTAAATGTTTGTAACATTAATCGATCTCTTTAATAATTTGTTGTCACGAAACGATGTAAAGTGTTTCTTTATATTCCTGTCATTTGTAAAAACAATCAGTCTTATAAGCACAAATTATTGTTTTAAATCCAGTTTAATAAAACCCCAGTGGTTCCTTGCAGCTAATTTTGTGTAAACGGTTGGTCTTTTCTTTTTTTAGTTATTAATCGCTCAGTTTCAATGATCTAAGGATGAATAAACTCAGGAAATATTTAAAAATCCTTGAAGATAAATTTTTCAAATACAGCCGCGGTTGTTATTGTTTTGTTTGATTGTTTGATTTTGTTTTTCCAAATATAACATGAATGGCTTCAAACTTCGATTTTATTCCAGTTGTTTTCTTATAATTAATTTCGCAGTGCTAGCAACCAAATGGATAATAAAGCTCAAGATATTCTTCTAAGTCTTTACATTTTCATGTACAAGAGAATTCCAAACATTTGCCCTGTAAACAAATGACTATAAGTTCTTTGTAATCTCTGAAGAACGATAAAAAGAATAGTTTGGCTTGTATAATTTCCTGTATATGACATTCCTTGGTTATACGGTCAACACCCATGCAATAGTCTTTTTCTTGCTAAGCACACAGAAACATGTTTGCTGTCACTGATGCGGGTTCGATTGTCATATCCATGCTCTGTATGTAAGTATTTAGATCTTCTGAAATTACTTTTTATGACTTCAGTTCATTCAGATATGTCTTAGCCTCTGTCATAATGCGCGTATTATAATGGAAAGCTAACCGAAAGCACCAAACCTGAGTACAAGAGAAAGTTACTTTCTTTTCCTTTACATTGTGTTTCAGATTTTTTCGACTTAAATGGCATGAAGCAGCAATATACCATCTATCATTTTTTACAGTATATATCTGCTATTTTTAATAGTTTCCATCTACCATCTATTAATAAAATTCTTTTTAACTTCTACGGAATTTTAAATCCACATTACTTAAAAAACACTTGTGTACTTTGTCCCTATTGAGGATTAAACATGTATGTACCAATATATGAGATGTACAAGGCTGGGAAGACAAAATAATTTCGCTCAGGGCACCTAATACTGTGGAGCTGCTCCTGTTCGCGCGTAACACTGAAAAAATTGAAGGTGAGCACAGAGAATGCTTCACTTGATGATGAAACTACCGCTTGGATGTTATCTTTGTGTCCAAGGATAATCACATTGAGCAACTGTTATGTTCGGTAATAAAATGTTGAGTTCGCTTCTCTGTTGCGTTCAAATTTTCCTTTTTATCTCTGTTAACAAGGAAATTTATTTGCAACACCCATATAGTAATATGTTTCATGGCAGACACAGACAACATGTTTGAAATGTTAATGCAAATTCGATAGTCACAAGCAAGTTCAGCATGCCTTAATCTAAATCGTCTGAAATTACTTCTTATACCTTTAATTCATACGTCGTAAAATCAGCCATATCGCCGTCTTTGTATGCAACAGTGAACGATATGGAGGTGGGCATAGAAAATGTTTCAGTTGATGTATGTTGCATTGCTTAGATATTTTCCAAAGATAGAAACATTAAGCAATTATTATGTACGCAAATGAATTGTTGATTTCTCTTCTGTATTATTTTTTTACTTTGTCTTTGTTTAAAAGTAAGTTATAGTAATTTATATTCAGGGCAAGTTTGCAGTTACCTGTTATATAATTATGCAAAGCATCGGATGGCGGTAGACTTCAGCTTTCAAAGATACTCTTTAACAGCGATTCATCTTAAAAGTTTTCTCTAAAAGAATGTATTGATTTCTTTTACCATTAAACACTCTTCTTAATTTTATTTATAAAAAAAAAGTTTGATTATATATTAGAGAATTAACTTACCCGGATGACATTACTGTAGTTATTGGATTCAATACCTTACAGTTAACGTATCTTCAAAATTTATGCACGAACAACATACCGGTAACCAGAATAGGCTGTAAATGGAACTGGATTACTTTGTATTCTAAATTAGGTCTTCACGGACTGCGATAGTATTTCTTTGTCTTGAGTGAAAATCACGTGATGGGAATCATATTTAAAAGAAATCAGCAATCGGTAGACTCCAGAAGGATTTTTTTAAAGAAAAAGGAATAATGCGAAAAAAATAAAAAAGAAACAAAGCAGTAATTTTCCTCTGGGCTTCGGGATGCCATTTGAGTTATTTTAAGTGAAAAAGAGATTTTTTGAAAGAAAGTTTTGAGTGACTGATATTGCAAAGGAATTTGAAATCTCACATAATTATGTGTCAAGGTTTAGAAAACCCTCAACAAATTATAACATGCTTTATATAAGGTGCGCTGTAAATAGCTGTTGGTTAAAACCTTCACAAAAATATGGATAATATATTTATACAAAAATATGGAAAATAATAACAAAAAGCGCATTGGAAGCTACTGAGTCTCTGAAGTTTATTTTACCACAGAAACAATATTTTTTCCTCACGTTGTGTATTGATGCTTGGGATAAATCAAGTAATAAGTAAGTAAATTGAGATAAGCATAGCAAAAACAATTTTATTCAGGGAGTCTTACGTTCTATAACTATTTAAAGGATAATTTTTTGCTCTGCCTTAAATAGCATTCATTTCTTGAATTCAAATGCTATAAAATATGCTCATATTTTTATTAGTTATTAATTTTTTATCTATTATATATTTCATCAAAAAAATGGTTTTCGTTTAAAAATTGTGAGATTCGATGTCCAAAATGGAACAATGGTAAAGCACCTCCATACTTCCCTTTTTCAAAATTTTATATTTAAGTTTCTAACTAATTTTTTTTTCATTAAATAATTGCGAAAGTTTCTGATCGTGAGTTCAGATCATGCCATCCATATATGACAGGAATGATCTGAAACCATAAAAAAAGAAAATTATTTTTCTTTAAAATTATTTTTATTTAATTTTTTTTTTCTTTTAACCCTTTCTAGGGCCGTGGGAAGTATGCTTCCCACCAAATTTATCAATCTTTGTATGAAATTATGTAGGTTGGCATAAGTTCTGACAAATTTTTTAGAAAGACAGAAACTTAGATGCTTTAGTTCTTTATCTCACACAAAATGATGTGTCTTGATTTGTTACTTAATTATTAATTAACCAAATTAATTAATTAATCAAATTAAATTTATCTAATAAATTAAATGAATCCCTTTTCTTATTATAATTTCAAGCCTAAAAATATTTTAACATAATATGACTAGAAAAAAATGGCCCCTTTAAAGGGTTAAGTAATCTCTGGAAAATAAGATTGTAAAACCGTCTACTTATTTCTTTTCCCTTAAACAAAATGGTTGTGCTGTATTACCATAAAATGAAAAGTTGGAATACAGCGCTGATTATCTAACATGAATTAGCCAGTGTATAGCACTAAAAGTTCAAGGTGGATTGGAAATTGCTGTTTTAAAAACACACGAATTGTTTATGAATTTATACTGTTTACATTTTCATACTATAAGTGCTCTGTCACCTTTGGAAATTTTATTAATTTAAACATCATTCATTATCATCTCATCATACAAAATTTTCAGAAATTTCCATTTGCCATTGAGAAACAAATTAAAAACGGAAATGCTCAGATATGTGTCAAGTTCAATGGAAATTGATTCTCAGAGACACCAATCTAGTCTTCAAGAACGCGGAACGTGCTCACCTTTTTAAAAATTCATAAGTGACTATTTTAGGCAAGGTCACACTTGATATGTTTTTGATTAATGAAAGACACTAAACGGAAATACAGCAAATATATTTCAGAAAAAACACAGACTTTTCAAAAATATAATCATTTAACAAAATATAGGAAACATCTTCACCAATCGTCTCAATCATTTGTATTTGACATTTTCTCTGTATACAAAACTACAACTAAAAGTCTTCAAATTGTAAATATTGTTACTTTTTTATGACATTGGCAGATAAATCCATAATTTATACCACATACATTAACATGTATGTGGATTCACACGTGGCAATACTTGATTAATTCGTTGATTTATTTGATAAATTTCTCGTGGGGTAATTGGGACTTATTTATAAATTTTAAATCATAATCAGACCACGAGGATGACACGTGAAATAACACTCTAATCACCAATTTCCTACACAGCATCGATGTATCGCGAAACATCATCATTTAATTTATTAAACCCATAATTATCATCTAATTTGCATGAAACAATCTTTGATGATCTTGTGATCACGGAATCGATTCCATTTAATAAGAATCCAATGGGTTTTTGTGTTTTTCAAGTATAAATAGATGATGAAGTTTACGGTCCTTCCAAATTTCGAACACACTAATTTCCGAGAGAATATAGATTTTGAAATCATTAATTAACGTTAATTTCAAGAATGCAACAAATTTTGGCTACATATTATTAGAGGTTCTTTTTTTCTTCAGACATGAATAGAAGATGAAACTTATCCCCCCCCCATACACACACGCACACCGAATAATTTAAACGCTATGTCGTGAGAATATAGTAATCACATTAATTTATTTACTCCAATTTCAATAGAACAACACATTTTTTTTATTCAAATTATTAGATCTTTTTTTCAGACGTGAATAGAAGTTGACAATTATGCTCCCACCAAATTTCATTCGCATCAGCCCTATATAGATCTTGAGATTATTAATTTGCAGTAACTTCAAGATCACGCTAATTTTTTTAGCTGCATACTATTAGTTTTTTTTTTAGATATAAATGGTTGATGAAACTTATGCCCTTGCCAAATTTCATGAATATTTCATTCTTTCAAATTTAACTAATAATTTTTGCATACTATTAGTGCAAGATCACGACAATTTTTTCACAACAACTTTATATAAATCTTGAGGTTATTAATTTATATTCACTTCAAGATCACGACAATTTTTGCATGTTATTAGTTGATTTTTTTAGATATAAATGGTTCATGAAACTTATGTTCTTGCCAAATTTCATAAGCATCAATCCTATATAGATCTTGAGATTATTAATTTTCATTAACTTCAAGATCACGACAACTTTTTAGCTGCGAACTATTGGGGGTTTGGGGTTGTTTTTCCACCTTTTTAGACTTGAATAGAATGATGAAATTTATACTTCCTCCCAATTTCTTAAACACTCTTTTAGAGAGAATATAAGTGTTAATTTACTCCAATTTCAAAAATATTTGTAGAAAAATTTTTTAGCTGCAAACTGTTAGTTCTTTTTTTTTCAGATATCAGTAGATATCTGGGAAAAAATAGTCACTTTAAATAGTTAATTTCTAACGATTAAATAAAATTTCTAAAGAGATTTGGAAGGAACTCAGGCTCCATCCAAATTTCCCGGATGTCAATCCCAGGGTAAGCAGATCTTGAAAAGATTAATGAACATCAAGAATACAACAGATTTTTAAATGCAGACTTTTTTATAAGTTTCTTATTTCGTATGAATAAATGATAAAATTTAAGCTGCTTCCAAATTTCACAGTTGCTTTAGAAAGTATAGATCTTGTCCACATTAATTAATAATAATTTCAAGCGAACAACAAAATTTTAGCTGAGCTAACAGTCAATATAAATATATTTTTTAAAAAACTGAGGTGAATGAAATTTTTTCCAAATAAATTTTGTATTCTGTATTTTAACCCTTTCTAGGGCCATGGGAAGTATGTTTACCACCAAAATAATCAATCTTTGCATGCAGTTATGTATTTTGGCATAAGTTCTAACAATTTTTTCAGTAAGACAGAAACTTAGATGCTTCAGTTCCTTATCTCATACCAAATGGTGTGCCTTGATTCCTTACTGAGTTATTAATTAATAAAAGTAATTAATTAATCAAATCAAATTCATCTATTAAGCTAAATGAATTACTTTTCTGAAGCCAGTCTCGATCCTGAAAATATTTTAATGTACCATGACTAGAAAAAAAGGGCCTTTTAAAGGGTTAAAATAACTTTCTAGGCGGATAAAAGTAATATATATCTTTCATTTCATCAAAAAAAAATTATGGTAATAAAAAGTTATTAATAGCTGATATCTATCTAAATTTTTTTGAGCTCCATAAAGAATTTCGTTCAGTTTCTGCTTAAAACAGAAACCAAAAGGACACAAGGAAGTGATTTGGGACACACAAAAAAATGTCATTGTGATGAACTTCTCACCTACTTGAAAGCTGGACAATGACATCTTTTGCTCTAATATCAGGAAGTCACGTCTGGGGCATTTTTTTATGTTAAAGTGAAACTTCAGTAAGAAATTAATGAAACTTTACTTTAATTTGAAAAATCACAACAAAGTAGTAGGAAGTAATCTACGAACATATTCTATCAATGGACAAAAGCTATTTTATTTGAAATCAGACTACATATTACCGGAAGGAACTTCACTAACAACAAATTATTCAACATTCTTACAGTGAAAATACATTTTCTGGAACTTTTTGACTAGTTAGAAAGCAATGGCATATTTTTGAGGTATGATTCATACACTTAAAATGCAGACATGCGATCTCAATAAATTTGTACTCCAGTACCATGCTAAAAATATTTTTTGATTTGGATAGTCCGAAACCTATAAAACTTAACTAAAAAATTCTACAGGAAAGAAAATCAGAATTGAAGATATCGGAGGGGGGGGGACATGTTTTAATTAAAAAGGTGTTTGGAGGGGGGAAAAAAAAAAGGACAGATCTCAAGACAAATTGTTTGTAGGTCGGATTTATATTTTTCAACAATATTTTCATTAAAAGAAGTCACAAAAATTGTACATAATCCACACAAAAAAATTCAATCTATCAAAGCTCAGTTATTGTACGTAATTGGAATATCTGCATATATACATTGTACGTTCTGTAAACTAAAATGCAACTGGAAATTACGTTTTATTTAGAAATTTGAAATCTATTTTTTTTTCTTGTTTTAAATGCAGATGGCTTTATTTAGGTCAGAACAACATAAGTAAAAATATATGTTCCTCAAAATAAATTCATCTTCCCCCACTCCCTATCGTTTCCTACATTGCTTAATACTGTATTTAAAATGCATTTTAAGAATCTTCTTATTATCTATAACTAAAGTTCTTTTCGCAATTTTTTTATGGTACATGCATTAAAATTCGCTGCGTTGAAATTTCAAAATCCTTATATGCCGAATTTTAAGCCCTAAACAGAACGGATTTCTGAGAAAAAAATGCAACCATGATAAGGATCAAAGAATGAGTCTACAAAAAGATAGGAAGCTTCTCAATTTTATATAATTTAATAAAGTTACAAAGAAAATTAATTAAAATACGTTAATAAATTTAAAATCTAATTTTTCTGTTTAAAATATTGCAGTACATTTTATGGCCTGAAAACAAGAGGAAAACCTAAAAATGATAAAATGTACTGTAATATTTAAATAACCAATTAACAGAAATTACAGGTTGAAAATCGTAAAGTGTACCAAAATAATTAAATAACAAATTAACAGAAATTACAGGTTGAAAATGGTAAAGTGTACCAAAATAATTAAATAACAAATTAACAGAAATTACAGGTATTCCCAGTACTGCTTTAACATGCGTCTGAGTACAGAACATTCATCTTTACAGAGCTTTAATACTGATTTTTTTCTTTGTGTAAACTGATATGGCGATCTATCCCATAATCTTTCGCTTTGATCTCTGTGCTAATACTAAAACTTTCCAGATTTTCTTTTAAAATATTTTTTTTTCCTATTTTACCTTGATCTAAATATATATTGATCCAAAACTGCAAAAAAAATAGCATGCTGAGGCAATGTATTGACTGCTTAAATTTTATCTGAGCACTTACTGATAATCTCAAATATACAGAAAAAAAAATTAAATGAGACATGTGTACCTGAGACCTTCAAACACCACCGCTTATCAAAGTTTAAAGTTCTGAAGTAGAATCAATAACCTCAGAGATGAGCACTCATCTATGGAGACGTGATTGTGTAATATTCTGCAGCTATTCTCAAATGGTTTATCAGTAAAATAATAAACAAGTAATTTTGCATATCCAAAGTCAATTGTCTCAACTTTAGATATCCAAACAATATTTACGTCTTTAAAGTATTTTTATCTAAAATAATCTAATATTTGATTGAGTAATAATTCGTGAGTATTTTTAAATTTACCTTAAGTTTCAAACATTAATTTAAAAATATATCTCTGTCTTTCTCAGTTGCTTTCAAAAATATCTCAGTTGTTTTAAATTTTTGTCGAGTATATGTTTCTCTCTGTCTCTATTTTTTTATTCATTGTTATTATTCAACTCAATGACTAAATAATAAAAAAACATTAGAAACGCAAAAGCGAAAATTTTTGCTGTACCAAGAAAACTAGCGCAATATCAGAATATGAAATATTATATACAGGGTAATTCAAAATGAATATAGCGATTGCAAACGGCGGTAACTATTTAATGAATAAGAATTTATCGATAAGATTAACACATAATGTAGGCGAAACTTCAAAATTTTTTATACATACGACATAGATGTTCTATGTGACTTCCCTTGGTCACACGGACAATATCTAGGCAGTAATCCATTTCACGCCATACATTCTGAAACATATCTACAGTCACCAACGCAAGCGCATTACATTCTCATGGGAGCATATACACATGTATGTGCTCCCCAAATGTTTCCCATGCCCAAAACAATTGAAGAACTCAAAGTACGCATTAAAAATGCGTTTGCGTCGGTGACTGAAGACATACTTTAGGATGTATGGCCTTTAGGATGTATGGCGTGAAATGGACTATTGCCTAGATATTCCCCGTGTGACCAAGGGAAGCCACATAGAACATCTATGATTTATGTATACAAAATTTTGAAGTTCCGTCTATATTATGTGTTAATCTTATCGATAAATTTTTTTCATTAAATAGTTATAGCCGTTTGTAATCGCTATATTCATTTTGAATTACCCTGTATATAAACAGAAGATAAAAAAGCAACATATAAGGGTTAAGTAAGTGTCTAAGAAAAAAAATTGTAAAGAAAGATGTACGGTTAGAAATAATTGGTTTAGTTCGGCTTGAATTTACAAAAAACTACTTTTGCTATGGTTACGCCCAAACTCAAGGTTAGAATTTACTAATATTATAAAAAATTTTATCAAAAAACATTTTTTATAATTATTTTCAATAATTAATCTTTATAAGATAAAAATGCAGATTGTCAAAAAAAACTATAAAAGTCATGTTTATTCTCGCAGGTAGAAGAGATTTGATTTTGTTACAAAATTAAGGCATTATTAAGGCGCAAAAACCAATTTTAACTATGCTGCTTCAACCTCAGAGTTAAAATAAGAATTCAGAGTTAAAAATCTCTCTCTATATATAGCTGTGTTCAATAACTAATCATTATATGATAAAAAAGCAAACAGTCAAGAAAAACGAAGGAAGTACTCTAATAGACATAATAATTCTAATGGATACAAGTTCTTGATTTTGTTACAAATTCATGGCTCAAAAACCATTTTTAGTTTTGTTGCACCAAATTCAGAGTTAGAGGATACACATATTATATTAATTAAATTATATATTGTTTAAAAATACCAATATTATATATATATAAAAATACCAATAGTATATACTTAATTAAGAAACTTTTATAAGTCAAAATTACAGCCACGTGAAATAATTCATGAAGAAACACATAAAAAAATAGAGTTATCATGATAATTCTAGCAGGTAACTTAAAAATGCCTTCTTAGAAGAAATTTAAACAAATTACATAAATGCAACCGTAAAATCCTATGTTCTTAAGAAAACTGAAAAAAAATGTTAAAAAAATAAAACAGTCAAGTGAGGATAAGACATCTGAAAAAATAATTGACTGTGTGAAGCAAAGTATATATTTTCTGCCAGAATGTGTGAAATGGACATGAACGAGCATGCCATTCGAATGAGCATGTGAGCATCAATGAGACGAAATGAGCATGCCAAATACCTCTAGTAGCAATGACTGATTGATGAAATTACAGTATCAAGATGAAAATAAAATTTAATAGCAATATCAGTATATCGGAATATTTATTCGCAATCACAAAAAAAGAGAAAAAGCGTGCTGGATCATTACAAAAAATAACATGCTAGATTATCACAAAAAGCAACATGTTGATTCTAAAATATCGTATAGTTTCTCCTCCAAAATTGTAAATCTGTACCAAATACGTCTGTTTCTGTACAGTGTCAAGTTGAAAATGGTATTTAATGGTCTTAATCAAAAAAGTATGCTAGATTACTAACAAAAAAGAATGCTAGATCATCACAAAAAAACTGCCTGCTGGATCACTACATAAACAAAAAAACATGCAGGATTGTTACAAAAAAGCATGCTGGATCATCACAAAAAAAACAACACAATAGATTACTATAAAAAGCAACATGCTGAATCAAAGATATTGTGCAGTCTTTGATTCAGAATTGTAAATCTGTATCAAATTTTTTACCAAATCCGCCAAAAGATATATTGCTTTTCTATCTATTTATCTGTGAGCATCTGAAGATGATAACTCATGATGCCAAATCAGGTTGATAGATTTTGGTATATTTTCTTTGCATCAAAATTGTAAATTATAGTCATATTTCGGACTAACTTTGTCAAATCTAAAACTATAATTCAAAACTGAAATGGGCACAATAAATGAAATTTGGAAAATAATCTATACAATCAAGTTGTAGATCTCTATCAACGTTTGGACTAACTATGTCAAAGGGCAATCTGTTTGTCCAAACGGGTGAGTGCGGGAAAATTGATAGAAATATGTTTCCAATTTTATGATAATAATTAATTAAGATGAATAATAATTAAAATTATTTTTGACTATTTTAAAGAAATTATGTAAAATAACATTAATTATTAGTATTATATGTATAGAATTAGTATGCATGAGTTAAAAATATGGTTCGTTCATTTTTAGGTTGATATACTGTCTATACATATCTATACTATCATACTATCTTAAATTGCATGAAATTTGATGCAACAATTGTTTAAAACGTTCTACGTTGCAGATCACTGAACCGGGAAGTACCAAATTTTGCACGTAGTTACTTCGTTATAGTATAGAGTTTTTAAAAAATTTTAACTAAATTTTCAATTAATTAAATTTTTTCTCAATAACTTCGGAGTGCATAATTATAGTAAAAGCCACTTTCATGTCAGTTTCAAAATTTAAAAAAAATAACTTTCTAGTGATGTCAATTTAATTTTCGTGCAATTTTTTCTGAAATTTTAATACTTTTTTCCTAATTTACTATGCAGTGGCTAATATGAAATTGAATAGATATTTACTATTCACGGGCTATTGAAAAGTTTAGTAATTTATTTAATTCCGGAGTCCATTTTCACAATATAATCTTTAATTTAAAAAAATAAGCAAATTTACATTTCAAAAAATATTTAACTTTCAAAACATTCTAGCGTGCTTTTGTTCCGAATATAATAGATTTACCTCGTATTTTCTGTTATTATTTTGATATATATTTTTTAATTTGAAGAAACGACGGCGAGGAATTATAGAAACGACGAGAAATTATATAAACGTAAAAGATAAAACAAATAATGCCTTCTTACATGACAATGCTATCATATTACTATGTTTTCGACTCGAAATTCAAATTCCCTTTGTTTTTTATTCAGAAATGTCTTTTGTTTCAGCCACAGAAAGTCTCAGAAGCAACGAATTCAGAGTTTCAGAAGCTCGGAATGATCTCATTGCCTTTGGCCAGAATACAATGTCATCTCTTTCAATGTGTGCATAGTTTTAGAACGATAATGAGGTCGAGGCAAGTGCATGAGTAGAATTTGCATGAATTCGAGACCTATATCTTCGCACGTGGAAAGATCACAAATTACAATTCTGTGGGAGCAGCCTACCTATTTATAATTCCATCGATACAAATTAATTATATTTCACGTTGTTTCTGTATTCTAGAAACACATAAAAGACAAGAGGATGGATAGAAAGAAAATTAGCTTTCTAAGGAGAATTTTTTCACTTAAAGGTATATTCTTGTGATTCTAACTGTTTGTTGTTTTCTCATATGCGAAATATATAAAGAATTTATTATTGTCATAAAAAAGGAGAAAAGGTGTTACCATGAAAAAACCCGCCTACTCAATGAATCCCCCAAGCTTTTCAACTTCCTTGCTTTATTTGTTTATATCTGGAAAACCAAGCTCAACACAGTGCTTTTTTTTTTTTTTTTTTTTTTTTTTGTAAAATCATGTTTTTTTGGAGAAAATATTTAGATACGAATATTTTTGAATATTTTTTACATATGAATATTTTTCAATCTTACCTACATGTGAAATGTCCATTTAAATAAAATTATCATGCGTGCATTTAGTTTAATTTGTTATTCGAAACAATCTGCTATGTTACAGTATTCATTTTACAGTTTATCTATCATTAATTTTATTTTTGAACTTAGTTTTACCATGGTGAAATCGGATCCGAGATGGCGCTACGTGGCATTGTCAGCATGAAAGCGGATAGAAAAAGGCACTAATAGTTAATTTTTTAAAAAGATGGGCTTTTTTGTTTGTTTGTTTATGTAAAATTGTCTTTTTTCAGGATATATACCTATACAGATATACTCAAAAAGCAAAAATATTAAATATAAATACATAATTAAATAAATAACGAATAATGCGTAACTCGAACCGAGGACCCGCAATATACGCATCCTTCAGGTTGTTTTGACTACAACACTGCATTGCAACACACGTTGACGCGGAAGTTAAATATACTTATTCTAATAGTTAGTTATAAAAAAAGTGTGCGTGTGTGTGTGTGTTTCTAAAATCTCGTTTTTTAAGGAAAGAAACCTATACAGATAAACTTAAAAACCAAAACATCTATATATAAAATTTGATCCAAATCGTTAGAGCCATTTCCGAGATACACGAAATAAATTTATATAGTATATTATTATATACAAACAAGAATTGCTCATTTAAAGTTATCAGATTCTTTTTATTTCCTACGCTGTACTAACTTACCCAAAGGGTGTATATCTGAGTCGGTGGGTAGATGTTCTTATTTCTTTAGTAAAACGCAGTTTTGCCATTAGGCTTATGTGTATTTGTGTGGTAATTTGAAATTACTGTATGATATCAGATATGGAAACTCGCTACGCTTTTACGTATGAGCCATTTAACTTTGAACTTACCAAAATAACGACGAAATGAAAGGTGATAGAAAGGATGTTTATTTTATATTGAGCTATATATAGAGGGAGACATTACACGATTTTCCACGTAAAATAAAATAGTATATTAAAAAAACTTAAAAAACCTCCAGTAAAAAAAATAGTTAAAAGGAAAAAAGGATTTAACAAAGAATTACGGAAAAGCTCTCTTCTTATTACCTATTCATTTACCCTCTGCGGAATAAAGTCGTCCAAACGAGATAGATGCAGATTCCTGAAACGTGCAATATGCGAAAACAATCAATCAATAATAGAATGGGATGGACCGGGAAGGAGAAAGCTATTTAAAAAAAGCAAACAAAAAAAAAAGTCGGACTAAAATTTACTATGCAACTTAGCGAGAATTCAACAAGATACGTTTAATAAATGTTTTAATACTATTGGATTTAATGCTTTAATATTATGCAATAAATAAAGTAGTGTCTACATTTCTCAAAGTTATACTTCGCCATAAATATAGATATTTGCTTTAATATAATATTTATATAAAATTAGTTACAAAATTTTTATGCAATGATTTTAAAATATCTGGCAGGCCTTTAAAAACTTTTAAGCACGCCATAGTTTTCCTATTACTAATATGTCTGCTTGATCCAAGCGAATAGCTCAGAAAACAATTATAATCACCGATAGTAAAATAAAATTTAATATTCTTTCAGAAAATACCGGAATGAAATTGTAGACATAATTTGAACAATTTAGTTTATATCAAAATGCTCCTCCTAAAATTCAATGCTTCTTTAGGAAATACTGAAATGAAATTGTAGGCATAATTTGAACAATTTAATTTATATGAAATACAACAATATCAACAGGCCGGATAAGACCATTAAGCTGTCCATACTTTTCTCATTACTAAGCTATTTGATCCAAATTATTAGCTCAAAAAGCAATTATAATCATCGATAGTAAAATAAAATTCAATATTCCTTCAGGAAATACCGGAATAAAACTGTAGATACAATTTTAACAACTTAATTTATATCAAAAAGCTCCTCCTAAAATTCAATGCTCCTGCAGGAATTACTGGAATGAAATTATAAATATAATTTGAACAATTTAATTTATATCAAAATGTTCTTCCTAAAATTCGATGATTCTTCAGGAAATACTGGAATGAAATTTTAGACCTAATTTGAACAATTTAATTTATATCAAATACTGCAATATAAACAGGCCAAATAAGACCATTAAGCTGTCCATACTTTTCTTATTACTAAGCTATTTGATCCGAATGATTAGCTCAGAAAGCAATTATAATCACCGATAGTAAAATAAAATTCAATATTCCTTCAGGAAATACCGGAATGAAACTATAGACATAATTTGAACGATTTTATTTGTATCAAATACAGCTTAAGCTCCTGGAAATAAAGTTGGTCTTCATGGAAATTCCTTAATGTATTTTAAACTGTAACGATTGAAGCATTTTTCAAAGTTTTTTTTTCACTCGGTACAATGATAACTCACTTCTCACGAATCCTCCATTATATTAATCATTAAATGTGGTAAAATATTTTCCTTAAAGTTAAACTAATTATTATGTGCTGAAAGATTTCCTTACATTTTATGCATAGCACGCGTCTGTATCATCAGGACACTGGAAGAGTTTCCTGTTTTTCACGCTTAGCACGCTTATTTCTATTGTCTCATTTCACATACTTCTCCAAAGATGCAAAATATGCTTAGTCAAAAACTTTGCGCTTTGAAATATAAATGCTCACGCAGTTTAGTATAAAGAATAATTTATGTTAATTATTAATGAATTATTTTTCAAAAATGCAGCTCAATATCTTCATTTTTGGATTGACGTATTTATCCTTATCGACCAACTCTTCCGTTGTCCTTCAATGAGGTAAATATCATTTGAGCTTTTCTTATTTCTTTTAAGACATCACATTGTTTAAAACGAAGAAATAAAACCAATGAAATCGACTTAACGACATTACATTATTCGCTTAATGATTTTTGACAGTCAACGAGCTGTGTTTTCCTGTAAAAATTTCCTCATGATTGTATTGGGAATTTTTTAACATATGTTCTTTTAGTTTTTGACTCTGAAATTTGATGACATCAGGAATGTATGAAATTATACTTTTATAAGAGTAATTTTGGTATGCTAAATTACCATTAATCTGTTAATGTACATTGTGAATTCTGGCAATTATTGTGGTAAAATAGGCCTTTTTTTATATCCATACACTTCAAAAGAACGGATAAAATTTAATTCTACAGAAAGTGTTGTCTTTTTATCCGTGATTATTACAAATATATATATAAAAATGACAGCCAATATATTGAGAAATAATTATTAATATTATTGAAAATATTCTACCAAAAAACCTTTTTACTGTTCTGTATTTAATTTTGGTTGTATCTCGTTATCAATGTAGTATAAACTGTAATGAATATAAAATAATGCATTGCTTTTTGTTGTAAAAGTGAAGGAAATTAAGATTAACGTTTCTCATCAGTAGTAAATTATTTTTAAGACTTCAAAATTTCAAAAATTCTGGTCCTTAAATTATTTTTTAATTCTTATTTTATAGACCAAAATATTGGCAAGATATTTTAATTACTGGCAAATTTGTAACTTTTGGAATCTTTGTTAAACGTAACATGAAAAAAAAATTCACTTTTAAGCCATTACATCCAACAGACCTGTTACTTAATTTAAAAAGTAGTTTGGTTAGTGATCATTATTTTGATTATTTTATTCTTTCTGATAATTGGCACTGGTGTGTTCATCTAACATTGCAAATTTTGCAGCTTTCTTGATAATGAATTAATTTAAAATCCATGTATTCATAATTTAATTTAATAAGCGCATTTATTAATTTATTGAATTAACATGCCGTTCTCAAATTACTTCAGATTTATTTTGGATGGCCACTTGATTTTGAACCGTGGTCAGATGTCAAGATTACATCCGAATGGGCACCCTTCTTCACATCACACCAGTGAGAGAGTGCTAGAATTTGACGAATCAATCGTGTTGGATAATTTTTGTGGAACACTATTCCACAGTTAGCTTTTGGCTATAGACAATACCGTCGATATTAAATGTTTTCTTCATTTTTTTAATGTAGACTTATGCTCTAAAATTAGGGCAGCTAAAATTGACTGCAAATGCTATACATGTAGTGTTTCTTTTTCCACATTGCATATACTAATTAAATTTGATCTCTAAATTTTACAATTGTCTTCTAACTTTTCTTATTCTCTAGTCCAATGATTCTGAATTATTTATATTCACTTTTAGATACATTCTATTTTTCGTGTGCATGAATTTATTTTCTGAGTGTCATTTTAAAAAGAAATCTGATCAAATGCTGATTAATCTTTTTGAAACTTCTTGTTAATCGCCATATATCACCCACAAAATCCAGCTTTCCTATTTGGTAGTTAAAATTGACTGCAAATGCTATACATGTAGTGTTTCGTTTTCCACATTGCATATACTAATTAAATTTGATCTCTAAATTTTACAGTTGTCTTCTGACTTTTCTTATTCTCTAGTCCAATGATTCTGAATTATTTATATTCACTTTTAGATACATTCTATTTTTCGTGTGCATGAATTTATTTTCTAAATGTCATTATGAAGAGAAATCTGATCAAACATGATTAATCTTTTTGAAACTTCTTGTTAATCGCCATATATCACCCACAAAACCCAGCTTTCCTATTTGGTAGTAAGAATGTATATTAACATCGGTATGTAACGTTTCCACTTATATCACATCAAAATACTATAGACACTATCCTTTGGGATATTTGCATCGCGAATTTCTTGGCGAAACGATGCTCATACTGTAGGAAATGCTTTTTCAATGCTTCATTTTTATATACAGGATTCGATGATCTCGGACATTCAGGACTTTTATCTCTGAAGATTCTGAAGAATTCCTTCTTTTCCAAACGTATCTCTAATTCATCTTATGGTGAATCTACTAAGTAGATTAGTATTGGTAGATTAGTATTCTCTCCAAAATCCTCTTTGCATTTCTACCGCGTTCCTATACTTCCATTAGAAACTTTAACACAAACTTTCTTCCTTCAAAGCTTAATTTGGATTCGCAACTATTTCTCAACTATTAAATCTACAATAGAAATAAAATTCTGAGCTTTACCCGCTAATCAATTGCTGTGGCATTTTTTTTTAATTTATTATTATTTTTTTTTTTTTTTTTTTTTTTGTACATCACAACTATTCAAAAGAAGTTTTCTAACGGCTTGGTCATCATGGATCTTAACGTCTTGGTCATAAAATGGATCGGCTTATTTTCAGTTAATGGATTCCTAATTTTAGAACAGTAATGACATTCGAACCTTTTTAATTTTTTACTAAACATTGAGTTCCGGAGTAAAAGGCCTTCAAAAAACTTATTGTTATATTTTCTTCACATTCCATTTTCTGTAATGAAGAACTCCAGAAATAGTTTTATAATTATATATATCACAGCAAAAAAAAAGACATTTTATTAAAATCATTTAAGAAAGCAATTATATTCCATTTATTTTGTCTTGATAACTTTTACTAACATGCTGAAAATGCATTCCTGCCTGTGAACTTAGATTCCATTTAAAAAAAATGAATGGCATAAATTCACTTAACACTGCTTGATGTTTTTTATTTTAATAATTAACCAGGATTGCATTGTTGTAAATCCCTTGTTGGTGCTATCCGGTACAACTTATCATTCAATATTTTTCTCCCTTCCTTGAGAAGATAACCTGATTCATTATCCTCAATTTATGGTCTGGGTAATTTACAACCATCCATACTAATGAAATCAAAAAAAATTTAAAATTCAAAATAAAACGTAATTTCAGGTTGTTTTATGTAATTTTTGGTTTAATTTTTAATACTCTTCTGCTAACGGTATTCCAGGCGAAATCCGCCAAATCAAGCGCATGAGCTGCAAGATTTGGCGGTAATCATTAAGATTTGGCGTCAATTACATAATACTCGCGACCTTTGTAATGAAAATTGTAGCCAGTATTTCAGCTTGGCGGCAATTGGGGTTCAATAAACGGGAGAACCCTTCTTTTCATTACTTAATATACAATAGAGTACATGTCATGAATTCTTCATATTACATATGATGAATGTACCCGCATGGATGGAATTTTTGTTTTTATCTGCAATTTTTTTAACCCCTTTGGATGAAAATGGTGTTGAAAATATAAATCCTATTTACAACCTGTCAGTCGGAATGGAACTCGGTTGTAAGCCAAGGAGTACTTGGGCTGACCTTGCATATAAATGAACCAAGACAATTGACTGGCAGTTCTATTAAAAGATCACCGGTAGTATGAGTGGAATCACTAATAGGAGTGGTCACCAAAGGAATGATGGATAGTAACTACGTCATTCCCTACGTCTTGCATACGTTTGTGACGTCACACATTTAAATGAAAGTTGCACCATTTCTCAGAGATTCCTGTAATGAAAGGGTTACAGCTGTTTGTATTCAGTAATTACAGGGCATTCCTAAGAATGGTCAGACCTTTTTGATCTGCATTTTCCCTTAGTCGGGTCAAAAAGTCGTTGTTCAGCTTCAGGTATATAAACTTTTTTTTTCGCTCTCAGCTCAATTATAATACAGTATCACGTTTCTATTTTTTGTTTGCAAACATGGGAAAACCAGATCATGATTTACTACTTTCATCGTTTTTTATCCCATGATATTTAAAGGACGTTTTTTATGGGATGAAATTAATCGGCATATTGCGTCTTTCGAAGATTTCAGAAGAGAAGGCAAAGGAAATTTCAGAATCATTAAACAGCCTGATAAGATATATAATGCGCAATGAGTCAAAAGCAACTTTTGCAAATTATGTCTAGGAATCATATGCAACTTTGGTTCTTAATTGAATTGTAAAATTAAGAAAATTGAATTGAAAAATGTTTTAAAAAGTGGACTTCGTACTTAAAACTTTAAGAAAAGAACTTATCTCAAAACGCTAAACAATCTTAGAAAATCTTAAAGAAATTTACTTATTTCCCATGAACTATCACCATGAATAGTAGTTGTCAATAATTATTTTTCCTAACCGGTAATTATTTCTGAAATTCATGCACCAGACTATGAAATGACTTACGTAAAAATGTGTTACAAGGGATGCTTGATCTTCTTGCCAGTGATATTTTAATTCTTTCAAACATGAATTTGATCTGAAAAGCAAATATAAAAAGCTTTGAGAATCCAAAATTTCCTAAAATAATTCTAATTGCCAGTAATTCATTTAATTTTATCTGCGGATAATTCTAATAAGGAAGGTGACAATATTATCAACAAGGCTTAAATAATCAATCCAGATTTGAAATTCAATAAGAGCCTTATTTTAACTGAATATGTGCTTGCAATGCGTTTACAGTTTAGAAAGTTTTAACCACAAGTTTAAAGACTTCATTTATTTTAGATCTGTCAATAAATTCTGTCAAGGTAGCCCGTCACATAGTTATATATGCAATGATACAGTCTGTCACCTTTTTCTTGTTCTTTGGTTGCGGTCATTTAGCCTCATTCAGAATCTTTCATCATCTATCAACAATGACTCAAGGGTCAAAATTCTTTTTGACGACTGTCATTTGTCTCGTTATTTGTCTTTCGAATAACTTCAAACTTTTTATCAGTTTTCCTTACAGAAAATTCGAAAATGATTGAATGATATACTATGAAACAAATAACATAACTGCCTTTAATATTCACTACTGGAAATCCACTATGACAGCCCAGGTGTTTAATTATTTAAATATGACACCAATTGTTAAGAAAATGAATTAATTGAAAAAGAAAACAAACCAAAGAATTTTTCGAAAGGGAATGCATGTGTTATGTATTTGTATGATACATTTTGAAACATTTGCAATCTACATGGCGCGTGATTCTCGTTTCCAAGTTTTGGAAAAATATTTTGTATCAAAGTATTTAAAATAAATTTCATTGTATTATAACGCAACTCACTAGCGTGTGGCACGATTTGGAACAAACAATTTTCTTGAACTGATAAAAAACGCCCATCAGATATTTATGACGCCGAGCTTAGTAATAAAAATAGATATGTCAGTACATGTGACACTGGTAGAGAAAAGGTTAATTCTTTCACTACTGACCAGGTCCAACCGGCCATGGAAATTGTATCGTGGCAGGTCAGTTTTTGTTTCAAACGAGGAGTTCAAGACGAAAAGCAAGGGTATTCTTAGTGATAAAAAGTTTTACATCCTGCACCCCTCATTTGAAACAGAAACCGATAGAATTTCTACAGCCGGTTGGGCCGAGTCAGTAGTCAAAGAGTTAATTGTATAAATTAATTATTGAAGATAAATAACTTAATAAACTTGATATTTATAAATAGTTTTATGCATTTCATAAATAAAATATTCTTTTTAGTTAAAACTTCTGTTTAAGCAATTTTTTAATCAAAAAAAAATTTGTACGAATTAATTGACATCTTTATCCATACTTATAATAAAGCTCAATGTGTGTGTGTGTGTGTGTGTGTGTGTGTGTGTGTGTGTGTGTGTGTGTGTGTGTGTGTGCGTGTGTGTGTGTGTGTGTTGGCGCTCTACAGGCCAGGTCATTTGACATACACTTATCAAATTTGGTACATGTATACCTTAGAGGTCGGGAATGTGCACCTGGGGTCCCTTTTTTTGAAATTTTAATTAGAATTTTAATTATTAATTAAAAACTAACTTTCCCGCCAAAAAATCTTCCATTTTTCCCAACGCCAACTTTTCCGCCAAAAAAATCTTCCATTTTCCCCATCGCCAAATAAGTAAGGCATCAGTTGTTTTTTTCTCCCAACAGTAATTAGGCTAGGGTTAACATTTTTCGACGGATTATTTCAAACGATTCTGTTTATTTTCTTAATGTTTTATGCATTTAAAATTAAACATTGTTAATTAATACATGTTTCAGATTCATTCTGAAGTACTTTTGAATTAAAATAACACAGAATAAAGGAAATTAAAAATGTCTAATCTGCATAGCGTTACCCCAACTGGCGTAGAAAAATTTACGCATTTGCGTTGACGTAACTGGCGAAGAAAATCCACGCATGCGCATTGTTCTGATTGTTGGCATGACAACCAACGGACGATTTAAATTATTTTTAGGTTAGTTGCATGCTTTTGTAAGTAAAATGTATTTATGTTAGTTATATATTTTTTGTATATGCTTATAGTTTTAAGTACATCGTTTTTTAAGTAGATTTTTTTTAAACCTGTTTTCGACCGATTATTTTAAACGATTCATTTTATTTTCTTAGTGTTTGATGCATTTAAAATTAAACATTGTTAATGAATCGATCTGTTCATGATGAATCTGAGAAATTTTTGTTGACAAATTCTTGAGATATTACATAAATTAAGAAAGATATTCTTTAGTGACCATAAAGTTTAAACGCTCAGTGACTCTATTATCAGTAATCATATTATTAAAAAAATGCTTTGTTTCAGTAAAAAATATTATTATATTAATTGCAGATTAATCATTTACACTGTAATTTAAAGCATAATTTCTACGAGGGGTAACAGAAAATTAGAGAGATATATATCACGCTATAACTGAAGGCCTTTATAATATTATGAGTGAATTATATGACTATCAAAATTTGAAGTTTTAAAATATTTTGCTGAAGAATCTATTAAAGTTGGAATTGCGTAAAATGTTTAATGGTACGACCGGAGTTTTATCCCCTGCTTGGCGAATTTTTTAAAAATCGCAAACAACGGCCTTGCGAAATGTTCAAAAGCAAAGAAGCAGATGTTCAATTATAGTGCATAATAAAGATTGCCAGCTTTGGTGCGTTATCGCAACTTGGCGAAGAAGGGTGTTAAACTCCGGTTAATTCTATTTAATTATTAAAATTTAAACGAACATTAAGATTGGCGAACCGGCTGGTCGCCAAAGGCGGCTAGTATCTAATATACAAAGTAACAAAAATCAACCTCATTGTTTTTTTCTCTTTAAGGGCAGTTTTAGAGTTTCAAGATCAAAGAGTCGAGATCCGATTTCATGAAAGGTGATGTATTCGGGCATTATGCCCGTTAAATCAGTGATTGGTAAAATGACTTTCCTCTTGTGTGATGTGAAGGTTTGGAGAGAGACAGTCTACATTACGAGACTCAATGTCGTCCTCGTCATGTAGACTATGAGTCAAAGCTATGAGATATAACTCAAAACTGCTCTTATGTAATTTAGAAACTAGATGATAAATCAACTATACTGCAATTATAAAAAATACGAATTAAGGTGTTTTAGAAATATGTTTATGTATTTAAATTACGTATTGTTCACAAATTAGCAACTGGTTATTGCAAGAATTTTCTGTTCATGAATACTATATGATAATCTAAATCTTAGCAAAGAATTTGAGTCCGGTGAATATGCCTTGTGCTGAATTGATCATTAATTTAACCCTTTCTAGGGCCGTGGGAAGTATGCTTCCCACCAAATTTTTAAATCTTTGCATGAAATTATGTAGGTTGGCATAAGTTCTGACACATTTTTTTTAGTAAGTCAGAAACTTAGATGTTTCAGTTCTTTATCTCAGACAAAATGATGTGCCTTGATTTGTTACTTAATTATTAATTAACCAAATTAATTAATCAATCAAATTAAATTTATCTAATAAAATAAATGAATCCCTTTTCTTATTCTAATTTCAAGCCTAAAAATATTTTAACATATTATGACTAGAAAAAAATGGCCCTTTAAAGGGTTAAAGTATTATTTGCAAGTGGAAATAAAGTAATTAATGATGTTAGCGCGAATCGTTAAACTAAACTAAGGGGACAAAATGTTCGTCTGGACAGTGAGGGTTGGTCATTTTAAATGGATTTTTTTCTTGTTAAATGTAATTGTAATTTAAATTTGTTTTCTTTAATTTATGCAATTCAAGATATAATATTTAAAAGTCAAATTATATGTGGAACTTACAAACTTATTTTATTCGAATAGAGAAGTATCCACATTACTTGTATCTAAAAATAAGGTGGAAAAATTCAAAAGTTTTAAAACATAAATTAAAATTGATTGATCCAGTTATATCAAATATTCAAATTTATTCTATTCAAGTACATAAGCAACCACCTACACAATTCTTAAAAATATGGAAAAGATAGAAAAATAAATGTTAACACATGAAATATAAGCGATTGATTCACTTGTAGCTCATTCTGACGGAAGGGTTCTCCCATCCACTTTCTTGTATACTTAAACAGAACAACGCTTTCATCTCGGTTCAAATTATAAGAGTATACATTCCTTCACCGTATCATGGGGGAGAGAAGACAGGCTGCAAACTCTCCAATGCCCTAGAAAGTCCGCAGGCGAAAGTGTGGCTAACTGCTCCTTCACAAGTCCATATCGACATTCGCGTATGCTGATAAAATATGGTTTATATTTTGTAGTATAAGGTTGGAAAACGAATTTGTGTTTTGGGCGTCTTCTTTTCAGTCGACTGCAGCAAAAATTTGATCCAAATTTCATTCTAATATTAAAAATGTGAAATGAATTTTATCTTATTGGCTCTTCGCGTTTCTCTACTGCCGAGTGTAGGTGGACACAGACAGATAGACAGACTTTAATTTAATTTTGTCCAAAATTTAAGAAATTTGCAAATTTTCTGTAAAAACCGTATGTCAAGCTTATCTAGCTCAAAATGTCTTTGAGTTATCGAATTGACAGACAGACATTGTTTCGAAAAAGCGAGTCTTGGGCCTACAAAGATATGAAACTTAAAAATTTATCAAAATCGTGATGTCAAATTTTTTGAACATTACAAAATTTTCTCTTTTTACTCTCCATGTACGAAAAAAGAAAAACAGTTACGCTTTCTTTCTAATGTCAGAGAAGTATAAAGGTATTAATAAATTATTCATACTAAAACAGCACCAGGCCATCAATTCTTCAAACAGCAGTTCAAAATGATTCGTCTGTCAAGTTTTAAATAAAAGAGAGAAAAAATTGACATGTGGCACTTTCAATTCAGTTCAATGAACAAACCTGAATGTAGAAACAACATTGGAAACCAGAAATTATCCTTTCGTCTTGGCTGGCTTCTATTTCGAAAACTTTTTTTTAAGTTCATTTCGTCTTTTTAATTAATGTATTTGAGAAAGTGTCCACAATATCGGAAAGAAAAATAACAGAACTCATTTGAGAAAATGCAATACTTGATACCCTCTCTACAATACCTGATTTCTTTTGTCTGCTGGATCCAGGCTTGAAGAATTCGAAGTTTTGAGCCTGTCTCGATAGTGGCGTTGCAATAGAGTGGGGGTGGCAGGTGTCGTATTGGTGTCCCGGAAACCAATTTGGAGCATGAGAGGATGTCTCGAAGAAATATAATAGTTCATTATTTCTAGTTAATCTGGAATTTATTATTATTTAATGCTTTATTCTTTATTAAATAATTATTTGTTATTTTACTGATCACTATTTAAATATTTTATTTCACTTTTTAGAATTAAATATGATGAGGAGGTAATAAAGATGCTTCCCTTGATAAAGATACTTTCTTAATATTTATCCTTCCTTCGTCATTGTGCTTGAAACAATGTACCTAATCAGGCTCAAATCAGTCTCATATTCATGCTTTGTGTCATGAAAACAAATCAGTCATCAGTCATCAATTTGTGTCATGAAAACAAATCAGTCATCAGTCATCAATTTGTGTCATGAAAACAAATCAGTCATCAGTCATCAATTTGTGTCATGTAAACAAAATCGCTTGTGATACCTTCTAAAAAAATCTTAAATAGGTTCCTGTAAATACACCTAACACGATGCTGCAGTTTCATTTTGTGTATTGATCACTTTGATCAACTATTTCAACCACGTATTAAGGCAGCACAGTCACTTATGGTTCTTGTGCCATAAAATTAAAAATATCATCTCTTGAAAAATCTTCTCAGAATATTGTATATAAACTCCTTGTAAAATATTCTAGTGGCATCCTCTGTACAGCTTGTACAAAATCTTCTCAAAACATCATTTGTAAAGTCCGTATAAAATTTTTTCAAAGCACCAACGAAGTATGGAATATTCACCCTTTTATTTTTAGCTACTGATCTATCATCTTCTAAATATTTATATATATTTCTTAATTCTTGTATGTTTATAATTTTAAACAGAATACATTTAAAATCTGGATATTCGTAAAGTTTGTAAAATTTCAATGTTATCACTATGAACAGTTTCCTGGTATATTAAAAAGTTCGCCTTTTATGTTTTCAACATTGTCATCGAATACAAATTATTTCACAAGAAAATTTAAAGTCAGGTCAACTTATAAAAATAAATAAATACTCCATAGGTCCTAAATTATATAAAATCACGTACTAAGAATAATTTTATATCAATATATAGGAAGGAATGCAATGGCATATTCTCGAATTTAATTGTCTATTTATTTAAAACCCCGCCGTGATATTGCCAGTTCACTTGATATTATTTGCTCAATAAAGAATCCTCAAGTTAAATTAATTGAAAAAAAAATTTCAAATGGGAAATTATACTATTTGCGTATAAATGAAATATATCTACTTTAGAAATAATAATTAACTAACGCAAAAAGAGAGAGAATGTAAATTAACTGCTTTAACTGAAATGCATTTATTTATTAGACTAAATAAACAGCCATTCATTTATTTGATAAATTGCTCTTAAGCAAAGTGAATTTTGAGCTTCTTTCTTTCTTTTTTTTTGAGTAGAGAAAAATGCTATTTGTTTCGAAATTAAACACTGCTCCTTGAGATCCAGAAATTAATTGAAGCAGCAAACGACAGAGAAAGGTAACTGCGGTTTCGTGTTTGACACACATAAAGAATTACGCGGTAGGATAAAAAGTTTATTGAAGAAGATTTAACCGAGTGGTAGAAGTGACCGATGCTCAGAACCTTGAAACCAACCTTTGTTTACTGCAAGCATGCGATGGGTTTTGCGACTGACGACACACGCAGCTGACCTTGCTCCTGAGTTTCAGGGGCTAAGAGAAAGATCTGAGCTTATTGGTGAAAGTCAAGATCTCCGCGGCTTGCTGTTCGGAGAAATAAGTGGAAAATCTACTTTGGGGGCAATTTTTAGGTCAAAGAAAACAAGATTTGTTTTCATTTGTCCGTAGCTGTTTGGTCATTGTAGGTTTAATGAAGGCGGATTTTTTTTTTTTGGTAGAAAATTCTTTTGGTAAAAAAAAAAGTAGATGCGCTGTTGCTTTGTTGCCGCAAATCAAAGAATTGTGAAAGAGCTCTAATGATGATGGGCACGTTTTCTTGAATGTATAGAATATTCCATAAATTCTAGATCTAATCAAGCTAAACCTCAAGCAAGGATAGTTTGCGGCTAAAAAGCCTGAAGCAATTTGCTGTTTAGACGGAT
This sequence comes from Argiope bruennichi, assembly GCF_947563725.1. Classification (NCBI taxonomy): domain Eukaryota; kingdom Metazoa; phylum Arthropoda; class Arachnida; order Araneae; family Araneidae; genus Argiope; species Argiope bruennichi. The sequence goes on from NC_079162.1 coordinate 89,630,223, forward strand.
AATTGAAAGCAGAGATCAAAGAAAAATATTTTCGGATAGATTTTTTTTTTTTTCTGTCAGAATCACATTTCAGGCATGAGCGATTTTTAAATGATTATCAATCGTGTTTCAGAGGCATTAATTCTTGGAAATTGAAAAGATTTATTTTTTTAGAAAAGAGCTTTTAATAAAATTGAATTCAGAGATCATTTTTTCAAACTAGAGAAAACACTTCTTCCTAAATTAAACACAATTGCTTGAGATCTGAAAACTAATTGAAGAAGCAGACGAAAGAAAAAGGTAAAGGTAACTTTTTCAATTCGATTATATTAATACTACATTCAAGTTATTTTTCATTATATTCTTTATACAATTCATTTGAAATATAATTAATTTATCTTCAAAACAAAAAATGAATGAAGGAATATTTTCACATTTCTCAATAAATAGTTTTTTTATTATTGAAATTTCTGATAAGATTTGCGAAATCAAGTTTATATTTGAAGATTTCTTCAACTATTCTAAACGCAATTTGCATTTCATTTGACGATTTATTCATTACAGATATTTAAAACATGTTTTATTATCTACTTAGAATAAGTAGATAAAATTAGATCAAGATTTTATCTTGATTAATTGCAATTGATGAGAAAATATTTATTCAATTAAAATATTTATATGAGAAAATATTTTTTATGACTATGTACTTTGTGGTGCACAAGGATTGCCTTATTACTAATAAAAGAAGTATGACTATTTTGAATGAATGAATCATTCTATTTTGAATCATTCTGTTATACATAAACGTTTGATATATTATTAAATATTCTTAACGCCCTTGTGCAGTATTTGATGTGCATAAAGATGATAAAGTTCCACGCAAAGCATCAAACATATTGAAAATTTTAGATATTTTATAGTCAATAAAATTGAACTGATAAGAAAAATAATACTTTCCGGAATTCTCAGCACTAATAATAAAGTTTGAAGTTTGGACAGGAACTGCTCATCTGTGTTCATTCCAGTTTAAGACATTAGAGAAAGTAGTGGCAGGAGGCTGGGGTCATACTTCTCTTGTTTAGATCAATAGTCATGAAACCTATTCATAAACAATTATTTAAATAAAAAAATAATATATCAGGTTTTTAAAAATGACTGAAAAGTATGAATTAATTCCGTTTTAAAAGCGTGGCGCATTAATTTTTTTTCCAATGGTTATTTTCTGCTTTTTAGTCTTGAGTGTGTGGAATTTTGTAATCGATTTTAAATTAACTTCCCGATGAGCTGACGACTTGTCATAGCGCCATCTATCACAAATGAAAATGTTTAGTCCATAGCAAAATTTGCAACAAAAAAGAAAATGAATTAAAATTACATTGTCATCCAATTCTGAGCTATATTTAAAGTTTCAAATCTCTAGCTGATCGGGAAGCTCGTTTAAAATCAATTGTAAAATGTGTACCGAACAGACAAACAGAGACGAAAGCGAGTTAATAAAATAGGCAAGTTCTGTACTGTTCTTTTTCTCGCTGATTCAAATGGTTAGCTCAATTCTCAACAGGATGGTTAAAATATGATCAAAAGTGCATCAACCCGGCTTATTAATCTGTCAGATTTTTCATTATAAACTAGCAGAAGCTTTCGAAAAACCAGTTTGATTTAAAGGTTTAATTTAAATTAGATTGATGAATGTGAGAGGTTTATGGACATTCAAATCAAAGTGTGAACAAAATCTTTTTAGTGCAACTTTCTTTCCATCACCTTGGTCGTTAGCTTTTCTGGTTATACTGCTTGCAAAATATTAGTTCCCATCGCCCATGAAAAATATGGGAGATACCAAAATCAAGAAGTTCACATTCCCTACGCTGAAAATAGAAAACTCGCCCGTTCAATTCAACTCCAAGATGAACAATGTCACAATTCAAAAAGACACGTTTCTGGGTGAAGCCCACAGCAAGCCAGAAATTATATCTACCTGGATTAAAAATGTCATAATTTGTTACACTTACTGCAGGAGGCTCAAAGAGCCAGTGCTCTTTACAAGTTTTTTCTTTTTCCCCATACCTTACTTTACTGGCTTCGACTCAGTGAAAACAATCGATTAAATTAAATAATGACTACTATACAGAAATAATATCGAATTTAATATCGTTGATTTATTGATTAATCGATTCTTGATTCTATTAGGTGATCTCACGTTAACTTAATTCGCCAAATATTATTTATAGCTATTTATTGAATGATTATTTTATATATTTACGTGTTTTTTTTTCTTTTATTTATTTTTATACTTTCAAATCTATTTTGCATTTTCTTATGAAATATCACTTCTTTTAGAAAGTGACATGTTTTTATTTCGTTTCCAAGCTATTAGGGTTTTTAAAAAAATAAATATAAACTATACCAATAAAAGAACCCAGCAATGGAAAACCTCTAACAGGAGAGCTTATTTAGCATAATTTAGTTATATAAATGTCCCAATTTAAAGGGATGTTTTGGGGCACTTCTCTTAGCTTTGTATCGAAAGCAGATGACGAGGGTGAAAACTGAACAAGTAATCCCTTCCTTCAGACTTCTACTTCCAACCAGTGCAAAGGTGTTTGAGTCTCACCGTCTGATTTAGCGTGCAGAAAACCTAAATAGTTAGAGATTCTATGGCAGAATAAAATCTTGAACTTGAGGACAATTTTTCGTTAATGATAAGGATAACAACTGATATAATATCTCATCTCCTTCTCGAGAATTTCCACACCACACCATCGAAAGGACTTCTGCTTCCAACAGATTAATTGTTAGAAATATGCGCACGCTGTATATATTTAATGGAGTTTTTTAATAGTTTTTACATGCATTAACAAATCGGTGTAAAACAGCACAAGGGCTATTTTTGGGCCAAGCTCGTCACTTTGGATTGCCATCAGAAGACGATGACGAAACCGGGATAAGCACTTTCGTCTGGAAACCTCCATGCCGTATCAACGGGGGACTCATTTGACTCTCGAAGACAGATTACTCAACAGACACCAGATAAATATACACGACAATTTTTAATAGAATCAACTTTGATCCCAAGACCTTGCGGTTCCGAAACCTAGAAGTTGCAGGACGATTACGCAGTATGTTTAGAAAATCTATTAGCGTAAACTATGCTTTTATTTAATTAAAACAATAGCATATCCATTAGATATGAATGCTAAATTTTAATTAATATAAAGAAGAGGAACCTCGATATTCTGAAATTGCTGAAGCTTTATCAAGTTATTGCTCGAAAGGTGAACACTGTAACATTCGACATCTAAAAAGGAAAACATTCGACCGGATGTCTGTTTGATTATCAATCTCTAATTTTTTTTTTTTTTAGAGATATAATTATTGTGTTACTAAAGAATTTGAAAAATTATCAAAAATTATCGCAGTTTAGATAATTTGGAAGAATGAATCTTCCCCCGTATCTGACAGAATGATCAGGGAGGTTTTCCGCTAAGTAATTACCTTAAAGACAAGCAGAATATTATAGAATAGAGAATGTTGCAGAAGTATTTTGATTTTTACAGATAAACTTCGTATTTGACGTCATCATGTTGCAATATGTATTTTGAAAGGAGAGGAAAATTTACGTGATAATCTTACTTCCCGCTTAAATCATCTTAATTTAACAAATTAGGAGGTGCGTCTCAAAATAACCCTCATAGTGCATCAAAATGTATATTAATAAAGCTAAATTTATCTGAAAATATTAACTCAATAAAATGAATTATTTAAATGAGAAATGGCTATAAAATTTAATTATGAATTTCATTCATAATTTTCAGTACAATATGTCACAGTTTAAATGAAATATAGGAAATAATTTTTTTTATATTTAATTTATTTATCCGATAATTTTCCGAACACAACCAACTTTGAAATTTTAAAATATCTTTAAAACTTCGCTTTATTTCATCTCGGGAGGCATAATTTGTGCAAGAAACGAACATAAAAGATGCACCAGTTTACATCGCGATACAACGGCAGAAGAGCAAAAAAGGCCGACATTTTTCCCTTCAATAGATTTTACTTTGAGATTTAGATAGGTATTTCATTGGCACGTGTCGATTTTGGCAAGGGAATTTTAAGTATCTTTAAAAGAATGTGGTAAGCATTAGGGATTTTTGTCTCTTCACTCAGAGCGTGAGAAATTCATCAGTTTTCTAGAGCACGCGTTAAAAATAATTAAATAAAAGTGGAATTGGATCAGGAAATAGAAGAACATTTTAGAATGAAGTTAGTATGGGCTAAATTATGATGAAAATTTTGACGAAAGATCTTTGTTGTTTCCAACCTTTTAATAAGCTTGAAACATTTTTCGCCTTTCAAATTTAGAATTGAAAGTAGCCTTTTGTTACAAGTATAGTATGGAGATTAGATATTTCATATTTGTATTATACAGTTTTATTTCAATTTAAATATTCTATTCAGAACATAGTACAATGTCTTATGTCGTTTCATGATGATGGCCATACTCTAACTTAACTGTTTTCAAAAAACAGATACATATTTTCTATATATTTAAAATATATGTGTATGAAATCAAAATTCCTTCAACAGAGGAAGTGTGAGTATTTCTTTAAATGACAGCTTTATTCTTCTTTTTCATGATTTATTTATTAAATGATTCAATTATTAGTATACCAAGAGTCAAGAGAATTCAGACACCAAACAGACAGTAAAGAGACTGTACAGTGTAGAGAATTTAGACAATAAAGACACTGTACTGTAGAGAGAATTCAGAACATTGGAACTCTGATTGATCACTTTTCTGTTGCATCTCCATCGAAAATGAGATCATCGTAAATCGGAATGATTTCACCACATACTTCTTTTCTTTCAATTGCTTTGTAAATTAGAAATATATAAAAAAAAATACTTCGAAATTATCTTAAATCATTTGTCTCAATCGATAGTTTTACTTTCTATAGAAAAATTGATGATTTAAATACGTATTTAACTATATATTTAAAAAATAAAACACAGGTTGATTATGAAACAGGACAACTATGTTAAAATATATAAAATATGTAAAAAAATTGTTTTTAAACTATGAAAGCATTTTACATATTAGTTTTAACTCTTTATTGTAAAAAAATTTAAAAAAAGAACCTTCAAAACATAAAATTTGGAAGGTTTAAATTCACAAACTTCAAATTCTTCTTAGATTTATTAACATTATCTTAATTCTTCTTAAAATATTTATAAAACAAACACGGAAAATACCATTTAAAAAAAGTATGCAAGAATTCAAAAGACAAAATTCTACACTAGCAAAGTTGTCCCATTTTTAGTTGCAAAGTTGCACTTGATTTTTGGTGCAACTTTGCCAAATTATATTATTAAACCGAGATGGTACAAAATTTAAATCTAAAAGGGATCCTGAAATGGAGTTATGTACTGATTTAAGCAAAACAAGTAGATTTTGCTTATGTTTGGAAAAAAAAAAGTTGTTTCAATCTCTTAAAACGACTACCAAAAACACTTGCTCAGCAAGTTAAAAATAAAAGCGCCGACTAAAACTTGTAAATAACTTATAAGAGTTAAAATGTACAAAAAAGTTATAGTTAAAGGCTTTCACTGTGTAATGAAATCATTTGCACCTTTATTGTTTGCTTCAAAAACTTAATACAGAACTAATCATAACTTTAAAAAAATCTGGTAAAGTTATCCCAGTTTTACGATTTATCGAAAACTGTAAAATAATATTTCTAATCTGAAATGCAGAAACATCTGTTATAAGAAAAAAAACGTTAAAAGTCGGGAATACTAAAAAATAAAGTACCTAACAGCAAAAAATAATTGGAAAAAAATACGAGAAATTGTTAAATTGGGCAATAAAATATTAAAAACCTTCTTAATTGAAATCATACTCACACTTTGCCCCGCTGATTTCATTTCTTTAAGACAGCTATTTTAATTGAATTTTTTAAATCTGAATTCTGAAAATATGGACAAAATACGGAATTTATCAAAAGAATGGAAATACTTATTTGTAAATTAAATTTAATGTCCTGATTTTTCACTATGAGATGATTATTATAAACAAGTTTTGTAATTTTAGAACATATTCTGCCGGCCACATGGATGGCATTTCAGTCCACTCCTTGAAATTTTGAGTTGAATAAATTTGAAAATTTTTAACCCACAGTTAAATGATCGTATTTCAATACCACCTATCTACATTTATCGCATTTCAATATCATCTTCCTACATTTATCGTATTTCAATTCAATATCACCTTCCAACAATTATCGTATTTCAGTTCAATATCACCTTCCTACATTTATCGTATTTCAATATCACCTTCCTACATTTATCGTATTTCAATATCACCTTCCTACATTTATCGTATTACAATATCACCTTCCTACATTTATCGTATTTCAATTTAATATCATCTTCCTGCATTTATAGTATTTCAATATCAACTTCCTACATTTATCGTATTTCAATATCACCTTCCGACATTTATCGTATTTCAATATCACCTTCAAACATTTATTGTATTTCAACGCTACCTACATGATGTTTATTAAGAGGAATCGAAACTCAAGCCTGTGATTATTCTTTTCTGAGCCTAAAGATAATCACCACCGCATTTAAGACCATCAGGAAGTAAAATGTATGAGACGTAATCTTAAGTTGTTTGATAATCACAAACAATACAAATTACATGAGCAAAATTTCAATCTTTCTTTTCATTCTTCGCATTCTAAATGTTAAGCTAATGAAAGGAAAAAACGAACAATATACGCGAACAGAATAGTACAAAACGTGACAAACACGCGTGCCATTGAATCTATTCTCAAAAATTATTGAAATTATGTCATTTTTCTACTTATCTCCGTTTAAAGATCGGTTTCTGGCGAAATTTTAGAAAACGAAACTTTCATATTGTAAGAAAAACAATATTAAGCGTTATTCTTATTGTTGAGTAGCTTCGTTGAAGGTTGGTTTTTTTTTTTTTTTTTTCTTCTTTTTGCTCATATTATTATTATGAAACTATCTCATTAAAAAATTATTTCCCCTCACGTCGATTGTAAATTCAATTATCTCAGCAGAAAGTCGGATTTTTTATATCAAGCATATGTATTGAATAATAAGCATATGTACTGAATAATAATTCACAAACGACTTTTTTTAAATTTAAAAATGGACTAGCGCATTGGCAATATGTTTGATATTATTTCAGAAAAACAAAATTTCGTAACTTTTTATATTTGAAAGGAAAGAAGGAAAAGCTTTTCTTACTGTTGAGCAGCTTCGTTGAAGGTTGATTTTTTTTTTCTTTTAGCTCATATTATTATTATGAAATCATCTCATTAAAAAATTACTTCCCATCACGTCGATTGTGGATTGAATTATTTCCGCAGAGAGTCGAATTATTTTTATATATCAAGTATATGTATTGAGTTGAATAATAATACATGGACGGTATATTTTTTTCAAATTTAAAAAGGGACGTAGAAATAAAACGCATTAGCAGAATGTTTAATATTATTTGAAAGAATATTAAATGCTCTAACAGATGGTATATTTTGATTTTTAATGGCATGAATTTTGAGTGTCTAAATGTCAAATAGATAAAAATGAGCCATTTTGACGCCACTTACATTGGATCAAATTATTAAGACCACAGAAATTAATTCTGTAAGAGAAAGGTCTGCTTCAATGAACAAGCCCGCTATTGGTTGTCACGCTTCAGAAAATAGCAATGATTTGTTGGTTGTTGTTGTTTCAGATCATTCAAATAGATGATCAAGTAATTGTCAAAATTGCTCAATTTTGACACCATTTGCATTAAATCAAAGTGCTAAAATCATAGAAGGTACTTGCGATGAAATCTGTGCTGGATATGGCGAATAAATGTCTCAAAGTATTGTTAGCTATTGATTTTCGCTCTTCGAGAGGAGGGAAATGGGAGATGAAGACTGGTTGAACCACCTTTTTCGTCACAAAAGCAGAGTAATTTTTTAATAAATTTTAAAATTTGTATCAAATTTAAAAAACATTCGTGAATTATTACTCAATTCATTACATGTTGCTGTATTAATTAATTTCATATTCTATCATGTCGGCTTTTTTCAACTAAATAGGCAGAATGCCTAGAACGTTTGCTATATCGTGATACATTGTTCAAATTTTATTTTGACATTTTGATAAAGTTGGAAAATGTCATTAAATTAGAGTTTAATTCAGATTCTTTACATAATTTACTGATTTTTACTTTCAAGTATGCGAAATATGCAAAGAGAAAGTATTGTAGTTGTCAAAAACTTGATTCATTTCCATGTTTCAGATCTCTCTGAATCCGAAAAAGACATTTTTGGAGTTATTTCTATCTGTTTCAGATCTTTCTGAATCCGAAAAAGACATTTTTGGAGTTATTTCTGTTTATCTGTCAACACAGTAATTCAAAAACGCTTTGAGGTAGGCGTAAAAAATTGTGTTTTCAACCAAAAACTCCAAATTTTGAAAGAAATCTATTTGAAGGAAGTGTGGCTGTCCGAATATAAGTTGATAGCGACAAAACGCTAGATGAATAAAACTTGGTACACAAATTTAATGTTTAAAGTGCCGATATGCATCAAATTTGAAACTAAATGCACTAAAGTGTTGACCGTCTGCCTGTCTGTACTTTCACAAGCATGTAAATGCGATAACTCAAAAATGAAGGAAATATATGAAAACTGGTATGGGATTTTTTACTTACTGTGTTAAAGTTTGATTTCAATGGCCTGAAACAAGGCTTCCAAAATACGCATTCTGTTTTCTGGTATTTTTATATTAACGGTATCCCAGAGATTAATTGTCAGATATTGCACTTTTATAGTGTGTTTTCGTTGTTCACCAATGGCATATGGGTAATAATTCACAAGAAAAAAAATATGCCAGAAAGTTTCGGAGAGACCACTCTCGTTGAATATAATTATCAATGCCATTAAAATCGTTTAGCTTTAATGACGTCGTGTCTGCGTTACCACGGAAAGGGGTTCAGTAGCTTCTGAGGGTAAAGACCCCTGAGCACTTGAGGGCAGAGGTCTCACTTCTAGCTTATATGAAGATGACACACACACACACACACAATCGCTTGCAAAACCCCTTTTCACAGGGGAGTACATTCACACACCTCACAAATAGAACACAGATGAAGAACAACCATGCCCGAATATGGATTCGAACCCGGGATGCCCAGATCATGGGGAAGATGCGCTACCCCTATGCCAGGACGCCGGGAATCGTTTAGCTTTGGTAGTTGTAATTGACTTTTATATTTAAAAAATTGCCAGTATTTTGTTTAACAAAGTCGGTTTTTCTTGACTATTGTGCTTGCAAAAAGGAGAAAAGAGATATCAGAGTTTTCACGTACATATTTTGCCCTCAAACAAAAATTACTGGAATTCCAACAAAGTTTTTCTTCCAATTTCCTTTTTTTCATGTAAGAATACTTTATAATAAAAAGGAGATTTTTTTTGGTTCAAATATTACAAATGACATACTAAAAAAATTTGTATGGAAATATAATTTTATATTTAAAGAATGGGAATTCCAGGCAATTCTGTAGTATTTATTTATAAAAGAAAATGCCAAAAATTTCTTGTAATTTACTTTTTTGATCCATCTATAAATATTTATCCTACCAATAGTTAGATCCTAGGAGATTTTTTGTTATATAAACAATCAAATGCTAAAAGTCACATTTAAAATTCATGCTATCCATTATCGTCGTGACCTAATACTAAAAAGATGGACTGTGCAGATCTAAAATTCTCTATCAAAAATCAAAGAAATAAATATCATTACAACTTTGAAACCTGTACTTTAGACTGATTCTTTCGCTGTAGTGATTTAAATGAATAAAGAAAACATTTTGACGAACACATTTTTTCTTCGAGATTTTTTCAGGCAATTCTATATCTAACTCAAATTAATAACTATAAAATACTGATCATTGATTAATACTTGATTAATCGTTGATTGTAACTTCAACTGGGCACTTTAATTTCCTTTTTGGTTTTTCTTTTACAAATTCAGAGCAAGTTTAGCTGACTTTTCTAAGAAAAGAAATATTTAAGTCTCCCCCTAAGCAAGGAAAAAAAAATGCCCCTTATCGATATATACTTACATATTCGTATACATACTAATTATAAATAAAAACGTATATCAGTATATCTTATATAAAAATATTGCTTTTTTTTAATTAACGAAACATTTATAATACTTAAAGAGGTAAAATAATTTTCAGTAACACTCCTCGATTTTCATCTGAAGCATTAATAATTCATTAAAAAATTTGATGATTTACATACAGTTGCTTTTAAAGGCACACTGGAATTCGGATTTAAGGCACACCAAACCTGTTTGCTAGACAGAATCGAGTCTCGAACATGGAATCCCCCTGTCCCGAGAACAAAGTATTTCTTGGAAGAAAGATGTGCCTTTTTGACTATTGATAGGGTATAAAACAAAACCCTTCTAATTAAGAAGTTTATAAAAGGATTTTTTTTCAAATTCTTGTAGATAAAAAAAAATTTTTACTTCATTCTTGGATTAAAAAATAAGCAGTATTTTTATTATCAGTTTATAAATACTGGTATTGTATCGATAACTCACAAGAAATTCATTTTTTCCCCTATTATGAAGTATTGAAACAACTTATGATATTTTTATATGTTCAGATTGCTTAATCTGTAGTTAAGAAACTATAGAACAAAGTGAGAAATTATTCTACCAAATATTAACAGAAAGAATGCATTTGGTTTTAATTTACGAGATATTTTCGTACGAAGATTTTTCCAAAATTTAGAAAATAGCATTTAAAGATGTAATAACTTTAAAATTCATGCTATGCAAATCTCAAAAATTAGTGTAATTTCCCATAGAATGAATACAGAAACAAACCTCAAAAATGTTTCTATGGAAAGCTGTTCAAAGATTTAAAGTATTGAGCAAAAAAAAAAAAATTATACTTTTGAGAAAAATAATTTTTCCAAAATTCACACCAATCTTAACCAGAAATTGTTTGATAAAAAAGCTTTGAAGGAATAATTCATAAGTTAATTACGCAAATAAAGTGTCTGGGTTAACGCACTGTTTTGGAAAAGCTTTCAATAAAACCAATTTAAAAATATCTCGTGGGCGATGAAACAAGCAACAAGGATCAATTAAAAATCAGTTCAAGAAAACAAAGTAATTTCATGAAAATATTAATGTTAAATTTGAAAAAATAATAATAAATATATTTCAATTTATTTTGTCCGTGATGAAAATGTCCCAGTTTTATTTATTACAATCACATTAAATAATTATATTTGCTGTGTATTATAAAATACTGCAAGATAACTTTGGAATCTGCTTTCAAAACCGAGCCACAGTTTAATACAACAATAATAAACGAAGCAGGCCGCGGTGGCCTGTTGGTAAGGTCTCGGCTTCGGAACCGGAGGGTTTCAGGTTCGAGAGCCGATTCCACCGAAGAACCGTCGTGTAAGGAGGTCTGTTGCACGTTAAATCCGTCCTGACCAAACGTCCTCCCGCTAAAGCGGGCAGGGGGGTGCCAGATCAGGTGTCGTCCTCGTCATCTGACCGGGGTTCAAAATGACGATGTCCGTCCCAAAATAGCTCTAGTGTTGTTTCAAACGGGACGTTCATATAACTAAACATAAACGAATTGTTTTGACTAGATAACAAATCATTTTTGTGAAAAAAGTTTACTACGTTGACTTTAGTTTTCTGGGATTCTAAGTCACATTCTCAAACATTATTATGCTTAACTATTTTCTTCCAACTCTTAAAACTAACATATACCAGCAGTACTGGTCTCCACTAAACTTTCTCTCATACTCTTTAATAAATTCATCATGCCACAGAACGCCTTGCATGATACTGGCGTACGAAATATTAACATTTGGCTTGCATTTAGTATTTTTAATGAATTTATTGTGTGAGTTATTTGGCGATTGATCCCTGGCATGCGTTAATAGTATCCGAAAATCGAATTTGTGTATTAGATGCGTTTATCTCAACCAATTGAAACAAAAATTTGACACAAAACTGCACTTGCAATCACAAAATCCCGTACCAAATTTGATATATTTAAATACTTGAATTTTTGAATTATATCATTTACATGCTTCTGAAAGTACAGACCGACCGATGGTCCATTCCTTATTGGATTTCGCTCAACATTTGATAGGTGCCTCTGCTATAGATGTTAAATCTGTGTACTGAATCTTATCTATCTAGCTCTCTTTGTTTTTTTAGTTACCGTGTTAACTTATATTCGAGCAACCAGACAGACGGACTTCCTCTGAGCAGATTTTACTCAACATTTGACAGAAATCTGGAAATTTGGTGTGAAGACCATATACCAAATTTCAACCATATAGCTCAAAGCGTTTTTGAGTTACCTTTGTCACAGACAGACAGACGGACATTTTTCAAAAATGTGTTTTTAAATCTCAGGGAGGTTTAAAATGTGGAGATTCGCCAAAATCTCGAATTTGTTGAAGATTACTATACTTTCTGTATACTACGTATAAGATATAGTAAAAATTATATGAATACTTCGTAATCGATGCTGGATAAAAGCATTTTAATTCATTTCGAACCCTCACCCCAGGAAGAAAAGATCATTCCTCATAGCTTGGGAAATACCGCGGAACTGCTGTACTCCGGTTTCTACACGTGTAAATGAGGAAAGAAAAACAGTTCAATTTGAATACTTGCATACCGAAAGTAATGTTTTGTTGCTGTTTGATTCAAAGAACATTGAACCAACGCAATTCCTGTCAAGGTCCTGTTCCTTTCTAAGGGATTTTGAATGATTAATATGAACTATTAACCTCATCAAAGTCAACCTGCTGCTTATTGAACGTCAAACTCGCTAATGAAAATTTGACTCAGTCGATTAAAATGATCACTTAGAGTTCTGATAAGTTTTTCAGATCTTTTCGTCCTTGAAAGAAAGAATACCATATGATTCGACTTTCTAGAACAAAAATTATGAGCTCATTTTTTCATTTTCTCGTGTATGAAGAAGAGGAAGAATTGTAATCAACAAAAAATACGAAATCGAGATTATGACTAATCGTCACGTTTCGTACTTTCCTGAAAAGCACATTTTTGGCATTATGTTTTTTTGTCTGTCTGCGAACACGATAGCTGAAAAGTACTTTGAGTTAGACAGATGAAATTTGGTATATTAACTTACGACCAAGTTTGTAGATTTCTGTCAAATTTTGAACAAAATCTATTCGCAAGAAATCTATCTGCCTGGATATTCAAATCTAGATGAATCTGTTAACTACAAAACGCAAAAAGTTATATAGATAAAATTTGGTACACAGAATTAGCATCTGAAATATAGATTCTCAACCAATTTTGAACTAAATTCATTATAGATTTAAACTCTTTCGCATGCATAGAAACGTAATGATTTAAATTAATAAAATTCTATATGTTATCATGTGATAACAACTGTAGTTTCATCCAAAATTTTTGGGTCAATCAGCCGACATAAAGGCGTTCGAAATACATATTCTCGAAATACATAAATGCTATATTCATGTCAAAGATCTATATTTCGTTACTATCGCTCATCAATTCCTTGTAAGATATTTGTAGCCTTACTCATCCATAATTTTATGCGTGGAAAGGAGGATAAGATCTTAATTGGAGAGTATGCGAGAAAGTTTCCGGGAGACAACTCCCGCTGGTTTAAATCTATAGCTATTCAATTTTTTATCATCATTGCCGAAATATGTTTACTGTCAATGGTTTTGCTTTATTAATCTAAAGAATGACATATAAAGATAGATTAATTAATTAATCTCCAATTGAAAGTACTTTTGTACATTCGGGCACATTTCTAATCAAAAATAATGATGTGAACTGTTTCTTCAGAGTAAAGTTTGGATGATTTAATTGTATGTTCTTAAAGACATACTTCCCAATTTAAAAGGGAATTCTCACTTTACAGATGACGAAAGTATTTTCTCAAGATCCATAATTTTATGGAATCTTCCATAATTTTATGGAAGGGAAAGGGGGGATAAGACCTTAATTGAAGAGAATGCGAGAAAGTTTCCGGGAGACAACTCCCGCTGGTTTAAATCTATAGCTATTCAATTTTTTATCATCATTGCCGAAATATTTTTACTATCAATGGTTTTGCTTTATTAATCTAAAGAATGACACATAAAGATAGATTAATTAATTAATCTCCAATTGAAAGTACTTTTGTACATTCGGGCACATTTCTAATCAAAAATAATGGCGTGAACTGTTTCTTCAGAGTTAAGTTTGGATGATTTAATTGTATGTTCTTAAAGACATACTTCCCAATTTAAAAGGGAATTCTCACTTTACAGACGAAAGTATTTTCTTCAGTCCGTCTGTGCTAAAACTAAAATATATTCAAATTTCCAAAATGTTAACGATGATGTCGTGTCCACGTTACCACGGAAAGTGGGTGCTTCTGAGGGTAAAGACCCCTGAGCACCCGAGGGCAGTAGTCTTTCTAGCTCATATGAAGATGAAACTCACACATTCGCTTGCACAACCCTTTTTTACAGGGGGGCACATTCACACACCTCACAGAGAACACAGATGAAGAACAAACATGCTGTCCGAGCCGGGATTCGAACCCGGGACGCCCAGATCCCGAGGAAGATGCGCTACCCCTATGCAAGGACGCCGGCTCCAAAATGTTTACAGTGGGCAAAAGTAAATGCTAATTCGGTCCTTCCTTAACTGTGAGTAATAAATATTAGTAAAGTCATCTTAAAATTGTATTCCGCATCAGTTTCCATTGCACAAACTAATTTGTTCAATGCTAAGGAATTGTTAGTTCTCCTGTATGTTGACTAATAACAGTGAGATCTCTTAAAATTACTTTTCGTGTTAATCAACTTCCATTGTACAGGCTTATTTATTGAATGCTAAAGAATTAGATTTCCAGTAAACTAGATTTAAAAATTAGATTTCCAGTTACCAGGCATCTGAATTTCTGTTCAGGTTACTAATCCCAATATGAAATGACTTATTGACTTGTTAAAATACAGAAAATTTTGTGTATCACGATTGCCTGGTTCCAATATCAATACCGTAAGATTCAAAATATATTTCCACCGAGTATCCTTTATATACCTATTGGATTTGTTGTACGCTAAATTTGAGGCTGAAGGTTAAACATCCTCCCACTAGCATGGCCTGTAAGCTTGGTAAGAAAATGCACCAGTTTGGGTGTTATCCTCATCACCTGAACACTCTTCAAAATTCTGAGGCCTATCCAAAAATATCCTTGTGTTGCTTCAAATCCTGATATGAAAGTAACTGCGCTGAACTAAATATCTTTTTGAAGCTGTAGGCTTTATTGTAGATCTTTGTTCTGACTTATGTCTCATTTACAAACTTTTATATATATATATATATATATATAATGAGTATACTTCACTTTTGTCTTCGAGAATGTATAACATGAGCATTTTAAACTTTAAATACCTACTCGGAACAAAGCAGCATGATCTATGAGTTTCAGCTATTCTATTAAGGCCGTAATTAGTTCATCCTGGTATTTATCAATCACATTTTGATTTTTAATTTCATATTTATTACAGGAAAAAAATATATCAGTGTGCAGTTTAAAGTCAAATTTTTGCTTCAGTTCTGAAAATTCGTGACTGAAAAGGAGAAGAAAAAAAAAACAGAAAATGAGAGGCAATTGCGAAATGAATACAATTATTGCCTTGTTAGTCGCTAAGTCGCACATATTTACTCTTTAAGTAGCAAAATATTTACAAGGTCGTAAAGTACACATGGATCAGTCTGATATGAGGCAATTATGTTTCACGCTAAGAAGGTGAGAACATCAG
Source organism: Argiope bruennichi (assembly GCF_947563725.1). NCBI lineage: Eukaryota > Metazoa > Arthropoda > Arachnida > Araneae > Araneidae > Argiope > Argiope bruennichi. The sequence goes on from NC_079162.1 coordinate 89,646,107, forward strand.
CATTACGTGTGTCTACTTGGCATGTTTTCATAAATACTTCGAGAATGTTTTTTAAATGTATCCATATTTAACTTAACTGTCGGATCCGTTCTCTAATATACTTTGCCTTATTCATTTTAAACTTGGCAAGAGTTCTCGAGGATTGAATACAGCAGTAATTTCAATTAATTTTATAAAAATTCCAAAAATACCGAACCAAAATTCCTTGCTCATTTTTAAACAAATGAAAACTGAAAACTCTATTCATTTTCATAAAGCTCATACTATCTTAACACGTATAAAAAGTTTTTAAAAAAATTCTTAAGCTGGAAAGTAAAGGTAGATTCCTTTACATCTTACTATCTGGCAACATAAATTATTGATGTTAGAAACAGTCAAAATTAGAGCTTGAAAATCACTTTTCAGCCTCTAACTTCTAAGCAAGCTATTGCAATTATCGAAACGCTTTAAATACAAAAGTTGTTCGTCTTAATGAGGTGCTAATTTGTTTAAGGAGATTTATCGATATTTTTTTTTTCTATCTTCAATATTAAGAAAGTTATAACGAAATTAAAATTTTACCCCCCCCCTACCACCACCATTTCCACCCTCTTTGAGCTAGATGAGTCATTTACGAATTAGTCCGAGAATTTTACATTTCTAACAACATATTCCAGGCCAGTTAAAATCCAGACTCCTATCGAATCTGCGGAAGAACTCGTCGCCAGACTTTCGGCCGCTGCAGGGGAGGTGCGCGATACTCCTGGCGCGTTTCAGAGGGTTCGTGAATCCCTTCTTCGCCGTTGTACCGCATGCATCGCCTCTAATGGTTAGTGTTTCGAACAGCTATTGTAATCATTTATAATTAAACTTTTTTTTATAACGTAAATGTTCTTTGTTTTCTTTTTTGTCTCTGAAAACAAAATCTCTTTCAGCGCCCTCTATCACCTTCGGGTTAAAATTACGACTATGATTTCTTTGATGAAAGTTGATTGTTTTGGTTTTTTACTATCACCTATTAAAGTTTGCTTCATCAATTATTATTTTGCTCATTAGATACAAGCGTTTAAAATTTAACCCCCTGAACGCGGTTAAATTTGCGCCCCTTAACCGCTCCCGATGGTTTCAATTTTGCGCTCAAAATTTAAGTTAAAGTCTAAGCTTTAGTAAACATTTAACAAAATAAAAAAAATACTGGTAAAAAGTAGTTGTTCGGTACTCCAAAGTCTAGAGCGCCCTCTATCGGCATTTTTTAAACTTTGTCTTTAAAAAAATTTTTTAAGAAAATACTAATTTAGAGAATGATTTTAGCGAAAACAGCAAATGAATCGATCCATTTTTCCGTTTTTTATCATCATTTGAAATTTAGGGCCCTAAACTTTGATGGCGCCTATCTCCTTCGGAAGACGTTTGGGACACTTGGTTTCCTATTTACTATTACTCGTCTTGATGTGTACTATCACCCCTTAAAGTTACTCCCATCATTTATGAAACACCCTGTATAAGATAATCGTTTATTTCAATGATTTATGCTTTAAGTCGTAGTCCTATAAAGTTATTCATCTGACTACTGTTCAAAACCCTGAAGTCCACCTATAGAAACCTTAATTTGCCATTAAATTATCATATTAATCTAATAGCCAATTTTTGGTACAAAATTATATTTTGAAAGAAAAAACACTGTACAAAATAATCATTTATGTGATAGATTTTATGCTTAAGTGTGTAGATATGCAAATTCTTGATGCTAGATATCGTTTTAGTGCGAGATATCGAAATACTTCGTTTCAAATAAATTACAACTATCATCTCTTACATTTCAATAAATCTTGTTGTCCTTAAATATCAACCTTGTTAAAAAGAATTACTGTTCGCAAGTGCGAATGAATATTAAATACTTTGGTGCGAGCTTTTAGTTGGCAATCTGCAATGAAATACCATTATTTATGCCAGTTTTGTTTTGCATCATGAAATATTTCTTCAGTAGGACAACAATGCATTGTTGTCTATTAGAACTGGAACTCATTTGATCTTTGTATTTCCAGTTTAACTAGAGAACCTCAATTAAATATATATTTCAAGTATGAGAACAACAATCCTTGAACAAAATGCTTGCAAAATTAGGATCACTAATTTTGTTCCAAGGAAAGAAAGTTTTTTTTTTTCCCCAAATGAAAGCAAAAAAATAAATTTGTTACCATTCAAAATATTTCGCTTTTTTTTTCTTTTTTTTTTCTAATTTAACCTGAAAAGAAATCGTACAAAGAATTTGAGCATTCATTTTTATTATTTTTTTTTATTTCTTTCTTTTTAGTTTATATATTTGTTTATGGACATTAAACACTTTATATTAAACACATTATTCCAAGCATGAGTTCGCATGTATTAAAAGAAAATGAATAATAATACCAATTACATGCAAAAAACATCGCTGAATGAGGAATTTTCAAAACAAATTTCATCGAACTTTTGATGAAGAAAACACAAATTTAATGCAATACGTATTTACAATGCAGTTGTACAAATAGAAATAGCTGTATAGCTTCAGACACCAAGTCCTTTGAGCATTTACTTTAAGTGCTTTAAATATTTGTTTTTGATCCTGCGTCATTGTATCTGTCATGTTGCGTATTACTTGCAACATTGGTTCATGCAACTGTCGTTAAGTTTCTGTAAATGTGCATTCCATTAAACGTATGTTATGCACTTTATCTGGTATGCCTTTTTCTTTTATTTAATTCACAAAAATACCCTGTGTCTATAACCTCTCGTGCTTACTATCTGAAGGGTTATAGATATCCTATTATCTCTATACGCTTGATCTATATATAGACAATCTTTTGAAACACCCTGCATATTAACAATTCAATGGTTTTCATCATTTCTGTTGTTTAGTTTCCCAAAAGATGGAAGTATCCAGTAGAAAGAAGGATGCCTTATGTTCAAATAAAGCACAATGCAAACTTCAAAGGAAAGCAACGTTCTGCAAATAACGCTGCTAAGGCTCGTTAAATAAATTTCTTTTGCATGTGCACCTCTCCGGATTAGTCGAAATGGCACGGCGGGGATTCAGACGCCCTCTGACGAAGACTGCGGTCTTTAACCTTTAAAGCGATGTATCATTATGTAACGAAAGCTTCGGAAGTTCTTCGTACATTCATTGCATATACTTGAAATTTTGCTTGGAAATCAGAACTTCTCACCTTGTCGACGCTTATGGTCTCTTTATAAAAATTATAAAGCATTAAAAACTTCTTAAAAGTTAATTCTGTTGCATATCATCCGATTTATTTGACATATAACCATGTTCTAAAAACCAAACTTCCATCAATATAAATGTCATGCAAAAATTTTTTTCTTCTGTTAGACAAATTTTGATTGAAGGCGCCAATTTTAACAATTTAAAAATAAAATATTTTTACAATATTTATTCTAACCTTACAGACTTATTAGGAAATATTGCGAATTCTTTTATTTTATTACCAAAATTGGATTTAACAGTCTTGTTTGTTTAAATCTAGCTGTCCTGGGTATGTTTATTTTAGATTTCTTATCTTTTTTCCTCTTGATGTTTGGATTAATAAATAATACAAAGACTTTTAAATAATTACTTTCAAATTATTTAAATTATTACTTTTAATTTTATACTGTTTGATGTAGAATGGTCAAGCCGGAATTTTGCACAATTAAAGTCCAATCAATCCAATTCCATCGGAGTATAACATACTTTTTTCAAGAGAGTTTAAGAGAGTATCCCAATTAATAAATTATTCTTTAAGAGAGTATCCCAATTGCTATTTACCACAAAATTTATTTATTGTATCCTTTTCGATTGACTTTAAACTGTATAGATTTTAAAGAACTGACTAGAAAAAAGTTTTGAAACTCAAGGAGTATCAAAAATCTTACTCCATGCGTACTCTTTTCATACTTTTTTCACTTATTTAACCCCTTAGGCACCGATTTTTTGAAAACGATATTTGCGTTTGACATAGATTTAATTTGGTGACGCTCGAAGATATAAAAGGTTTATTGAGAAATGAAATTTTGTTTAAAATTATTATAAAGACGAATAGAGTTAGATAAAAGTTTTACTGTCGAATTAAATTCGACATTTGTAAATTATGTAAACTAGTATATGACGAGTTTCAGCCTTTAAATTTATCCAAGGGGTAAATTGTTAAAAATTTATTTTTGGAAACCCAAATGTTAATCTCATCAAAAAAATATATCTACTTTTATACAGTAATTTTAATTTTTCTGGCAGAATAGTCTCTTACCTTTTCATTATGACTAACTCTTATATTCTTAAAGGGAAAATTATAAAACCCGAATGAATACATCATAAAATAGATTTTTTATCCTTGAGATAGTGAACATTTAAGAAAGAAAAGGATTGTGATTAACGGAGGATTTATGAAATGCCTTCATGAAGACTGGTTTCTTAATTATTTTTATTACTAATGTTTAAGAATCTGACAAAATGGCTATCGTCCAATTTCTGGCTTCTATAATTTAAGTATGCAATTTTGTTTTTGTCAGCCCTACTCTTTTATCAAACAAATATATTGTATTTAATACTTCTTGTTTTCTTCAGATTCTAAATTTGCTTCAGATATTTTATGACAAATGAAAATGTGCTTGCCGTTTTCTTGCATTTTTTTAACGATATTACTGCCATTTACCTCTAAATATTTCCCCTTTCATTAGTTTTTGATAAATTTTCCTTTTAAAGGTCTAAAATTTCTTTATTCAGAAAGATATTGTGTATGAAATTATTTAATATGTACATTTGCTTTTAATTGAAGATACTTGAAAAAAAGAGGAATGTGCCTAACTCAGGTCGAAAAAAAATTGTAAAAGCTCGTTACCATCACGAAAATGCTGTTCTAGAATTTCATTGGGTGTCTCGGATAATTGAGCTTTCTCCCATTTGCTTTCACCAGCACTAAATCTTCAGCACTCTTTCACATTAAAGTGCTCAAACCACCAACAATAAATCATTTGTGATGAAGACAGAAGCTCCAGAGACATGTTCCAGAATTCTTTTGTTAAGATAGAGTCGGAATTTTTTTTGTTCAAGGACGTCAAGCTATCGGCCTTTGCGATTTGACCAAGGATTAAATAAATATAAACTGGATATATTTCTGTAAATATCTAGAATTTTATTCTTCCCAGAAAATTTTATCAAAACCGAAGCATTTGAATGCTTCATCGATCGATATTACTTAAAACTTTGGTTGACCTAAAAAGATCAGAAAATGGAAACGAAAATATTCTTCAAATTGAGTAAATATCATTTCAGCTTTTGTGTTCGGATGTTTTGTTTATTTTCAAATATTTTTGTGGGCCCAACTCTTTTGTCAAAGAAATTCCTCTACCTTCTTGTTTTCTTCATATTCTATTTCAGATATTTTATGACAAATGAAAGCCTACTTGTCGTTTTCATGTATTTTTTTAACGATACTATCCCTGTTTATCTCTATCTCCATTATCATTAGTTTCCAATAAACCTTCCTTTTAAAAACATGATTACTAATTAAAGAGAAAACTCAATAACTTTTTCGATAGGAAATTTCCATTAAAAAAATGTTTACTTATAAGTTGTACTTAGATATCTGAAAGTAATAGATATTAGTCATATATTGTCATCACACATTATTGAAAGAAACAGCTAAATATGGTCATTTTCAGAGACGATCTTTACAGTCTGCCATAGAACATACCAGATTTTCAAAAATCTGAAAATATTAATAAGAAAAAGGAGTAATAATTTATCTGTTTCTTTAAAAGTAAAATTCATAAAAAGCAATTTCACTCTTTGAGAGCTTCTGCACTAATTCAATTATCTGTTTTAACGAGATGTAATAGTTTGTGTGTGTGTGTGTGTGTGTGTGTGTGTGTGTGTGTGTGTGTGTGTGTGTGTGTGTGTGTGTGTGTGTGTGTGTGTGTGTGTGTGTGCGTGCGTGCGTGCGTGCGTGCGCGCGCTTTGGTTTTAATCCGGTGAAGGAAAAAAATCGTCATTTCTTCGTTGTATTAAAATGTCATATGCTTGACTCTTGACTTTTACTTTGAATAGCTTTTACTGTCTGGCGAAAGACAAAAACGTCTGTGGTCATTTTCAAAATTAGGTAGGCCACACTTTCTCCTGAAAGTGTTGTGTGTAATTTGGGAGAAGGGACTATAGTTCGTCAACGGATTCTGAGACGACCGCATTTCGACGACTCCATCTCATTAAGGGGTGAAATGCGGAACGATGAGTGTATTTCCAGTATTCCCTTTGACCTTGGATTTCCCCTATTAAATACTAGTAAATGTAAACATCTCCTCCTTTCATCTTTCCTTTCACCCCTATTTTGACGAATTAAACCCATCCTAACGCATGCGCAAAAGCGCGGAGAGTTTTGAAATTCATTGCTGAACTATAATACCAGTTCAGCATCTGACTTCGTCATTTGATCATGGTTCAAAATTACTAGGTCCTGTCCAAAATACTTTCATGTAGCTCAGAAATTGGACTTAAACTAAATTAAACTTGGCTTAAATAGTTCTTTTGATCTTTTGTTCAAATCTGATATACTTCATTATTTTTACCTTACTGCTTCTCTCTTGGTTAGAAACGAAATGTAATTAAACAAATTTTTTTAATTACAAAGCATTTTTTATTTTATTTATTTTCTACTTTTGAATCTTCAGATCGAATGTTTCTCAAACTAACTACCAGATGGAGTCATTGGCATAGAATCAAAATTTAACTTAATTGATTTAATTCTGAAGATTAAGTTCTAAAGTAATTAATTTAAACATGATAATTAAATTTTGAAACTATTAAAATATTGTATTCATTAAAATAGTACAGAGTACAAAATTTCACTCCTTTAGTACATAAGGAATGTGAGTGAAAAATAAATTATAAAATTTCATTTTTACAAGAATGAAGCAAGTCAACTTAAATTTATTTTTAAAAAAAAAAGATTGGTCGCCATTTATCAAAGGTGAGCTGCTTGAATAATTTTGGTCGGAATAAATTGCAGATTTTAATTTTGCAAAGAAAATATATCCCTCTTTTGTCTTTATACACTTAAATGTCAAATATTTGACACCAATTCCGCATTTATCCGAAATAATTTGTGTAGTCTAGTGAAAGTCAGAAGCAAATAGATTCATTTATTCTCAACCCTAAATCTTGAATCACCAATTGCGTGTCATCTTTCAAATATCTGATCGCAAGATCAACATCAAGTGAAATTCACAATAGTTTAACTTCTCCTTTAGATCTTTCGCACAGATTCTCTGAACATTTTTTTTTTTTTTTTTTACTGAATACTAAGTTATTTTTGCGTTATTATCTTTATCTTACTGAAAAGACGATTCTTTGTCATATATCATATGGCATGCTTCTTAACTAATTTCGGCCGGAAATACTTAGTTCCTTTAATGATGGGCACCCTATTGTCTTTTCGGAAACTTTTGTCGGATATGCCTAAAAGCTTCAAGATTTTTCTCTTTCAGCTGACTTAATGTCCAACTTGTTATCGTTCGTAATCTCCAGTTAGAATGGATTTCGTGTTTCGACTGCCCACGCTTCAATGAAAATATTTCAATGGCATGAAAGAAAGCGCTTTATAACTCCAGTTTTATTTACTCTCATAATACTACAGTAAAAAAAATAACAAATAAGCTAAAAGATATTATCAACAGAATTTAGAAAGAATACAATACATAGCTTTTACTTTTGTTTTCCAGCCAACAAACATTTAATTTCTCAATCGTTTCAAATAAGAAATGCATGTAAACCTTATTCCATGATTAATTTCCAAAAGTTTATTAATTTTGTTCTTCAAGAATAGGACCCGTTTATTTTCAGGAAACACGCATCTATAAATTGGTTCTTTTGAAAAATTTGTCCTTTGACAATGAAATAAAGTTAGAACCAATTTACAGATGATGTTATAAATAATGAAATTGCCCAGCAATTATTATGGGACCTTCTTGTTATTTCATGACGAATATAGTTCCGTTCTCGCGAAATACGGATGAATTGGGATGCACGGATAGCACGCAAGATTCTTTTAATTCAACAATTCCATCCTAAAGTATGAGTCATTTATACTCATTTAAAATAATTATCTCGTTCATTGAACAGCTAATTTAGAACGTTTTATAAGTGAATGAAATTTTTTTAAACAAGTCTTATTTAAAAAAATATTATTGTTGTAGCAATTTAGAAGTAATTGTCATATATATTTTGTTTGATTAGCTAAATAAATAATCGGATATAAGGTATTCTTAAAACAATTATTTAAAATTATATTCTTGTTTGTATAGATTTTTTTCTATTTTAATAACTTTCTCCATTTTAATATTGCTGTCAATTGTTCTTTGAACTCACTACTAGGTGGCGTCGCTGGTATAAGAACCAAAATTTAATTTCATTAATCATTAATTTATAATTCAGTTATAGATATAGTCATCATCCATATTTCTATTTGTTTGATTGGTTAAAAAATCATAAGATTAATAACATAATGGATGTAATTCATATACTTTTATAAATGACAATAAATAGCAACAAATTGTGAATTATTTGAATTGTCATCCGGATCATTTTGCGAAAAATGTAAGGAAACCAGAAAATTGTTCCGACTAAAAGTGAGTAAATACTATGAAACAATTGACTTTGACTGGTAAGATCAATCAATGATATTTAAACACAGTATATAAAAATTCAAATTACAAAAAAAAAAAAAAAAAAAAAAAAACTATGTTTGTAATCATTGAAATAATATGTTATAAGCAAGATATCTTTTTCTTCTAAGAAATAACCTTTCTTTTGATCTGGATAATTATCTAATTATCCGGATATTTGTTAATGCGGATCCGGCCTGGTTCTAATTTATCTGAATATTTGGAATTCTAGGGTATTTAAATCATCAGTTCCTGTTCAAAAATAAGAAGAAAATTGTTCATTTAATTTTATTCTAAAGAAGCGTTTTGGAAAAGATATCTTCAAATATCCATTAAGTTCATGCATATTTCCTAGCATTTCTTTTCTTAATTAAGAAATGATTTTTTATAAATAAAAGTGTCAATACAGTTTTTAAAAAAATGGGGAGATCAAGAATTTTCTCCTATTCACCAATAAATCTTTTTCGGAACACCGATTCGAAGGACTCGATATATCTTCGAGAATACTTCTAAAAGATACATCATCCTTAAAGGATACATCTTCATCTAAAAGATATATCATCTCTTCTCATTTCGCCTTATTAACAAAAAGTAGGTCATTTTTTTATTATTCTTTTGCTGAGATTTGCGTGACTGCCTTGAAATTTTTTTTATAATAATGCATCCTCTTGAAAATCCGTTAAAACTTTTCATGATACAGTTATATCATAGTAGGATTAATTACACAGAAAATTCTTGATTTTCATTTGTATTAAATGCATTCTATGTGTATTGTCCGTATGTATTTATTAAATGCATTTGTATTCTATGTTTATTGTCCGTATTAGTGGAGTAAAAATAAGATGCGACATCACTGCTCAGAAAGCGATAATGAACAGTAAAATGCAATATTATGTACCTTCATGTACGACGCATGACTATTGCATCAAATAAATTGACACCACTTTAAAGAATAGAACTAATTATTATTTATGGTAATTTTTGTCCTTATATTATCTGAATAAACGAAAAGTAAGTATATTCCAAAAATTAATTTCAAATAATTATCATTTATCCAAAGGTAAATTTTATTAAAGGGAAAATTGTAACATAAAAAGTGTTTTCTAAGCAGTTTTAATACATTGGGTATCCTTCGTGTTCCGAAGGAAAGAGAAATAATTTCAGATTTCAGATTTTCATCCTCTTTTGATTAAATTAGAAATTTATTTTAAAAGCTATCTTTTTTTCAAGAAGCAAGTATCTAAAAGCAATAGAACAATTTTTTAAAAAGCTCATTGTTGCAGTTTCTGTATGCCAAACTTTCATTCCTTTACACTGCGAAAATATTCAGTTGATTAAAATACTTGAAGATCAATATATAGGATTAGCAAGAAATAAATTACCCACTTCAGAGGGCTCTAAAATGCGTTCTATTGTTCCAAATAATATAAACTTTGGACTAAAGATTATTCAGACAATGCGCTTTACATTTATTAATTTGAAAAAATTAGTACTAAAATTCCCCAATAGATGGCGCTGTAACACAAATGGCATTTATTTGCATATATTGAAAATGTGAAAAATAATTTGCGTTACAGCTCATGTCTATTTCCATTATTCTTTGGATAAAAAGAAGGCGGATTCTGCACGAACTTTAGTTTCTGCTCTGTTCGTCATGCCTACGTAGCAATAAAAAGCGCTCCTGGTGATATTGTTCTACCAGAGCCAACAAAACTCCGTTGCAGCTTTAAAGGAATTTCGACGTATGAAGTAGGTACGAAGAGATGCAATGTCCCCAGGTGCCCTACGCAAGATGATGCAAAACTTTGAAAAAACAGGGCAACTTGGCATTCTTCTTGGTAGAGGACGAAAAAAAAAAACCACGTCTTCCAGCGTCAAAAATGTTACGATCACGCTCGTTGAAGCCAGCAGTCAGTCGCCGCATAAAAGTGAGTTTACCAGTTGTTTCCCGTGTTCTGGATATGCCATATTCAACTGTAAGAAAAATCGTATGGCAGATTTTGCATTTTTATCTATACAAAATCAAGTCTGTGCCCCTGTTGCAGGACGGGGACTTACAGGTCCGTAAAACTTTTGCATTTCAGTTCCTTGCTCAAATGGTGGTTGACACAACTTGGCCATGGAACATTCTGTGGCGTGATGAGGCCCAATTTGCCACAATAGAGAAGTTAACACCCACAAGTGTCAAATTTGGGCACAGGAAAACCCTCACGTTATCCAGGAAAAACCCTTGCATCCTGAAAAAGTAACAGTATGGTGTGGTTTTACAGCTACCTTTATCATTGGACCGTATTTTTTTGAAGAGATAACTTCAAATGGAATCCAAACATTTTCCGTCACAGGACAAAGGTGCCGTGATATGCTGAGGTATTTTGTAATCCCAACTCTTCTACAGCGTGGATGCTTTCAATACATCATTTTCATGCAGGATGATGCACCACCTCATATTGATCGCCGTGTAAAGCGACTGTTAATACAGCATTTCACAGAAGCACGAGTTATCAGCCGTCATTTCCCAATAGCATGGCTTCCTCGTTCGCCGGACAGCACCCTCTGCGATTTTGGTTGTGGGGTTATTTGAAGGACAATATCTACCGTCAAAGGCCCTCATATCTACCAGATCTGAAAGACAAAATTCGGCACCATATTTTTAATATTCCAGCAGATGCACTGCAGTCATTTATAGAAAATATGATTCTTCGATTAGAGCATATTTTTGAAAATGAAGGAGGAAATATTGAGCAATTTTAATTTTACTTTATTTAACAATTATAACCCATATTAAATGGTTTTATGTGTATTACAACGACACCTAATGGTGAAATTTTGTACTATTTTTTTTATTTAATAAATGTAAAGCGTATCATCTCAATAATCTATAGTTCCAATTTTATCTCATTTGGATCAATAGAAGGAATTTTAGAGCCCTCTGAAGTGGGTAACTTATTTCTTGCTAAACCTGTACATTGGTTTCCATTAGCTGAAAAAAGAAATTGCAGACATGCCGATAACTCAGAAATTCTATTTTTATTTTAATAAAATATGCAAAGATAACGAGCTTAACGAAATTATATGTTTCTATAAACATAGCAAAAGTTATTGCAAAGTGTTCATTGCATTTATAATATTTGCTCGATTCAGAAATGTATCTTATTCCTCTTTTCATAAATGAATTTTCAAAAATAACTATATTATAGGTCATCTTCCTAGAAATAGGCTGAAAAGAGTTCTAATTAAAAATTCAGTTTCAATTCAAATTTCTAAAAAAATCGTAAAATAATAACTCATTACACGAAAGATAAGCGGAATTGGTCTCACGAAATTTTCTCTCTTCTATCTAGTATAGACGTAAAAGTCCGCAATTGCTCAGATTTTTATTTTTAGAATTCTACACATGAGAGCTTTATGCTTTATAGTATATAGTAAAGAAAACCCGTAATTGTGTATTAATTACATGGCAATGACGAATAACAGTTATCGAAATGTCGAATAACTGTTATTCGTGAATCTGCCGTTTTTACTGAATAGAGAGTGCGATCATTGGCGAAATTTTCTAGCAATTAATCGCTGCCGTGAGCATAATATACAAGTACCAAAAAACAGAATGCTTGTTTTAGGTGTTTTGCTTTTGAACAATTGAAACTAAGATTTGAGACAGGACTACAACTGAAGCCACACGATCAGGTACCAAATATTATTCATTTAAATCATTACATTTTTTGAGTTATCGCATGTACATGATATAAAAGTACAGACTGATAAACATTTAATCCCTTGATGTATTTGGTACCAAATTCGATACAAATCTATACATGAAATCTCAAGTCTGTGTACAAAATTTTATTCATTTAGTTCTTTTTATACGTTAGCTGTCGTGTTACCTTGTATTCAGACAGACAGACTTCCTTTGAATGATAGAAATCTGCAGATTTGGTTTTAAGACCATAAGCCAAATTTCATCCATCTAGCTCGAAGCGTTTCTGAGTTATCGTGTTCTCAGACAAACATAATTCCAAAAAGGTGTTTTTCGAATTCAGGAATGTCTGATACGTGAAAATTCGTCAAAATCTCCAAATCATTTTTTTTTTTTCGATTATAATACTTTCTCTTTATACACTTTGTATACCAGAAAGTAAAAATTGCTATATTTGTGTACTTAGCCATTTTTCCTTTGATTGAATTATCGTACAAGATCCAAATGCTGTAAATATTTTAAACCCTTTTGGATAATTCTCCTATCATCCAAATAAATAAGTAAATAGATAAAGCACACAAAATTATACATAAACGAAAATTTATTGAATAAAGAAGTCTTTTTTTTTATCTTAATGTAAGAGGAAATGTACTTGAGATTTAATTTTTATTTATAAACAAAAGAATGTTTTATTTATTTGTATACTTAATTATGGAATGAGGAAACATTTCTATTGAAGTTTTCGTCAAAGAATACTATTAAGTTTCGAAAATTACTCACTTAGAGGAGAAATTATAGAAAACACTTCTCGTAATTGTTTATTGAAGCATCCTTGCAATTAAGTTATTTTTTTTTAAGGCTTTTACCACTCAGTTGCTTGTTAATGCTTATTTTTCGATGAAGCTCACAAGGAACCACGATTCTTCCTTTCCTTTTAACGACGTATTTTCTAAGCCTCAAAGTTTATTTCTATTCTTCTAGACTTAAAAAACAATTCCGAAGAAATGCTGATATCGTCAATAAGCTTAGCCATAAGGAAGGTATGTTGCAAAAATACGCTTCGGGTTAAATGGGAAAACAAACTGGTGCTTGAATTTGTTTTGCAATGTAGTGCAGGATTTGCATACAAGTTTGATATCTTGCCCACATTGACGTCATCAAGTTGCAACACAAAGAAGAAATCTATCAGTTTTATTTTTATTATTTCTCGAAGCAAACAATATTTACAAAAAGAGAAACTATCTTAGCATTTATCAAATTGTTGAACGAATGTATAAACGATTCATAAACTTTAACATAAAATTATTTCAATTGTTCGATTTCTAATTTCTTTAGGACTTTAGTATCTTTTCTTTATAAATTTAGGTTAATTTTTAATTAACCAGTTAACTGGTTCGACCTCTTCAAAAAACGCGCTTCTAAATTGTATCGCAAAAATTTAGCGATGACGAGTATACTCGTCAAACACAGAGTATGTGTAATATGAAGCTATGTTGTAATGAAATGACTTTTATTTCTTTTATTTCAATAATCACATTTATTTATTTACTTAAACTAACAGGCATTTTTTGCATATGAAGAAAAAGAAATATAAGAAATTAACTTATTATTTTAATTTGCTGTTCGAAAATGCAAAACATGGTACAACGCATAATAATCTTTTATTTGTTCCTTTGATTTCGACTTGGACTCAAACTATTTTAAACATCTTGAAATTTACGAATATGTTGGAGTTTTTACTAAAATTGTAATTCAGACTGCAAATTGTCACGACTTATTACCCCTGACGAATAAACTCGTTATGATACAAAATGTACTTTTTCCATGAAGAGTATTCTCGTCAGAAACAGTTATCTCGTTAACTTAATTTCTTCTTAATAATTCCTAATTTCTTCTTAATAATTTCTAATTTCTTCTTAATAATTCCTAATTTCTTCTTAATAATTCCTAATTTCTTCTTTCTTCTAAGTTAACAATAACTTAGCCACTTTTACTCAGAGTTTTTCGTGATGCTGAGAAATACTATACTTACCATTGCTTTCCATGTTATGTTCTGTTTCTATGTTTGCATGTTAATTTTTTTCCTGAAACATTAACATGCAAGGAAAAAAAAGTTTGTTGGACTCGTTGCATTTAATACGATATATATATATTTGTTGTAAAATGTGTTTTTTTTTTAAAGAAGTGATCGTATTTAATATGACTTAAACGGTTGTTTAGAATTATATTCCATATATTTCAATAGAAAGTATCAATTGAACATTATTTTCGTGCAGAAATAAAACATTCCTCAACTCTTTTTCTCTAACGTTCATAGCATTTTAACACATACCATACCTTTCAATCTAAGCATATGTCACCTTGAAATGCTCAAGAACGGAAACAGGTTGTCTTGGGAAGAGGGTCGCAGCGAGACATAAATGATATCTGTGATATTTCTAAAGTAATTAAAATTATTTAATTGTGTGATAACATTTATAGCAATCACATGAAACTCGAATTCAAAAGTTTTGGACCCTTGGTGTCTTTAGAATTTTCTGACTCGAGCTAACTTAAATTAGTCAAATAGCATCAAAGAGTTAAACTGCAAATCTAACTCAGTATTAAGAACATTTGATCAGATGAAATTCATCAACAGTAATTTTCTCTGATATTGCTATCTTTGAAACATTAAGTATAAAAGCAAATAATCCAGAGTTTATTTTTATTTTTTTTAATTCTAATAATAACTCAATATTGAGAAGACTGATTAGATGGACTTCGCAGTATCAGCCAAAATAATTATTATGAATTATATTTCAAAGCAGAAATATAAAAGGACATAATCCATAATTCTTGATTCTAATAATAATATTGAGAAGACTGATTAGATGGACTTCGTAGTATCAGCTAAAATAATTATTATGAATTATATTTCAAAGCCTAAATATAAAAGGACATAATTCAGAATTACAACAATTACTCGATATGGAGAACATTTGATCAGTTGCATGTGGCAGCATAAGCCAAATTTATTGTTGAAAATTACTGAAGATTGAATGTAAAACGAAACAATCTCGCTTTCTCTATCCTAATAAAAATATAAATCTTTGGATCCAAAACGCGTCACCACTAAGTCAATATTTTTTACATTTTCCGAACAATTGATCTACCCACTTGTACAAACTAAACGCTAGGACAAATCGTCATACCCTAGGAAAGATTAGTTCGTAATATTTTTATCGGGGGACAGTGAAAACGCCCCAATTCACCTTGGGGATGTTTGTTGGCAAGGTGACGCCGCGTGGGTCACAGTGTGACAGTCACATATCTAACGTCAAGATGAATTGGCTTTTAGGAATCCAGAGGACCCCTCGTTCTCAACGACCGCCGTCTACGTGAGGTAGGCAAGATAGCATCTACCTTTCTGTTTACCATGATAAAGGTAAGGCCAAGACCAGGTGTATTCCAAGGTTAAAACCGACATTTTATTGCTGGTGACGAGGGGAGGGGGAGTTGCTTTTGGTCAGTTGTGCTATTCATGGTTGTTATTTTGCCACAAATATTTCTTGCGGGGAGTTTGGAGGTCAAATGCCAGGGAATCAGAGGTACTTAAGGGGGCAGTTCTGTTTCCAGAACGTGCCTCCGTTATCTTTCGTTATTTACTTACGCTGATTTTTTTTTTTTTTTTTTTTTTTTTTTCCTTATTTGATGATCATCTGTATATTTCGGGAACGAAGAATTATAAATCTTGGCTGTTTGTCTCCAGAACTTTTTTTTTGGGGGGGGGGGGGGAGTGACGATAACGATACTCCACGAATAAATAAAAGTAAAATAAAAATCGATAAAACAAGGTAGATAGCTTTCTTTTTTAAACTTATAAGTCGTTTGGCCACCTTAATTCGAATTGAAGATGTTTTCTATAAATTTTCCAATTCACATTAAGATTCCTTTAGTTAAAAGCGTTACTTAAGATGTTTGCGTTTCTTAGAAATAAATATCTGATTCTATGTATTATTTTCGTTGTTTTGTTATTGGAATTGCAGATGTTTTATTAACATTCTTCAGTTTAGGTTACGATTTCATTAGTTAAATTAGCCCTCTAAGTTTTTTTTTTTTTTTTTGATAAAAAAAAAAGAACTGTTTCAGGATTCTTAGTAAAAATATGTTATGAATATGAATAATATGTCTCTTTATTTCAAGATTTTTTTATTACATAAAATATTTCGGTAATAATATACTTAACAAAACACTGCTGCATATTTAATTATTTTTCCTAACTTCTTCGATGAATATTAATATAATTCTTTTCCTTAGTGATTTGTTTCAGCAAAGAACTAGATGCGCAGATGTAAAATTAACTCGTCTTCGCATTGGACACACAAAGTACACGCATAGACATTTGCTGTTTGGTGAATGGGCCCCTCATTGTACGAACTGTGGTGTGGTCAATTCTATTGCTCATATTCTTACTCAATGTCCCAATTTTACTCATGATCGCTTAACTCACTTTCATTCTCCTATTTTAAATCTACAGGATGTGGTGGGTGAGAAACCTCACTCAAAACTTTTTGACTTTTTAAAAGCAATTGGCTTTCTTCATAGTATTTAGAATTTGAGTTATTTTAAACCTTGTGTCTAATCCTGATAAGTCATGAATCTTAACTTTTGACATTTTACAAAGAATTCTTTTTAATTGTACACTTTTTTTACACTGGAACTATTTAAAAATCCATGTGCATGGCCCAGCTGGTCCTTAATTGGACCTTGTGCCAATAAACCGCACCATACCATACCATCAGCAAAGAACTAGTAGTTCCAATTTTTAAATGTTAAATAATAACAATTTTATATTACAAATTATTATAATTATTATATATTTACTTTTTCCTGTAAATTCTTCAACTCACTTAATGTTAAGTAGGTTAATAAATCAAAAAAGTGATATAGTAATTCTTACGTCTTATTTTTTTTTTTTTTTTTTTTTTTGCTACGAATTTTTCAATTTATTTAAGCACACGCATGCTAATGAAATAAAATAAATGTAATATAATTCTTAATTTTTAAGGATTTCCCCATTTAATTACAGGAAAACTTCGATCATTAGCCATCTATTAATCAAGCCTATGTTCTATGCTTGAACATATTATGATAAGAGAATAACGAATGTTAAATTATTCTTAAGAGATTTATTTTTATTTTATAATTATTTATTAGAAATTTATTTTATTTATTTATTTTTGGAATTACCACGATTCTAGGTAAACCCGCTGGTCGCCAAAGCCATCTAATCAGAAATGTAAGCCGAAATATTGAAATTCTAGAAGGGTAGGATGACATAAAAAACACCTGCACAGAAACACAGGTGTGCTTACATAAAGATTTCTATTCTTTTCTTGAAACGGTGCAATTTTTAAGATCATTTTTGGTTTTCTGAATATCTCTTAACACGTTTGTTGATACTTCTTCCTGCAGCAGAAAATCTCATGAAGACACCTGAAAAAAATTTTGTCACGTCTTCGACAGAGGATGAAGATCAAGGTCGCAGTAAGGCCGTTTCGAAACGTTTCATTTTCTGTTTTAAACAATGAAATTAGAAAGTCGATCCTTTACCTTTAGAAATGCATTATAGTAGTGCTCAGTAGTTGAATTTGATGGTTTCCGCAAATGCGCCCGAGTTTTCCTTATTGGTGCTTGGAAAATTCCTTTATTGATAGTTGATACTTTAGAGTTTCCGTCACGGATTTTTCCTGCGTATACGACTTTACTTGCGTTCTGATCTTTAAGCTCGAAACTTTATGACGCAAATCATTCAATAATCATTCTTTTTTTTCTTTTTTTTTTTAATGAAGGAATGTAATAATGTAATCATATATTCGAAGCTATGACGTAAAAGATAATTCGTATAAGAACTAAAATTTCTATTCAATTGACCATATTAGAGCTAAGGTTCTTAAAGTAATTTCTTATAAAATAGATTTTGGACCATAGTAACATAACCATAACGGTTATAAGTTAGTAACATAATAGCGGTCATAAGTCGGCATTTCCTAGTTATTGGACATCTTAATTAATAAAAAATGTTATAAAAACAGTTTTAATCCTAGAATGCTAACCTGCATAAATTTTTCTCTAACAACGAAAAAATTTTTTTTAATTTTATAAAAAAGGTATATTTAATAAATTATTTTCTGAGTAAAATATACTTTTAGAATATACTTTTATTAGAGTTATAAAATGTAGATTTTTTTTATTTTAGTTATTTTCTACTTTTTAACCTTTTTATTCATTATTATAAATAACAATAAATCTTATTACGAAATCTTATTTATAATAATAGTCTTCATTATAAATAACAAGTAGTGAATTTTTCCACAAATTCACTATTTGTTCAAAATCAAAATTTATTCAAACTAATCAATTAATTGATAACTGCGTTTTGAAGTTATCAAAATAATACATCATCAATGAAAACATACATGTGCAGAAAATTCAATAGTCTAGCTCATTAGGAATTGAGTGTAAAATTGATTACAAAATTCCACTTTTGTAAATTTGAAGTACAAGCGATGTTCAAATGAAAAGGTACGAAACGTCGTAACAAAATAACCGTTCACATATTTGCCTTTGCCGCTATGGGAGAAAATAGCCAGACATCTAGAGATGCACTTGAAGTCTCCGGCATAGATCGGAGCATGCGCTGGCGCCCGCAAGCGCAGGAGAGAGCAGAGGCTCTTATAAAGAACGCCGTCCAATTGACGTGGCAGTGAGTCCTACTCCGGAGCAAACAATTTCGATCCGAACCTCAATTTTTAGTCAGTCGGGGATGGCACCCTTCGGGCGCTGGGGCCTCAGATCTATTTCCTTGTGTAATTGTGACGTGGCACTGCATGTAAAGACAGGATGGCGTTCACATTGCAAAATTCGACGATTGAGGAGCAGTGCGGCGTTTATCCGATTTCTGACAGCGGAAAGTGTTACACCGCCGTTATTCATCGCCGGATGGTCACCGTATACGGGGAAGAGTGTGTATCAGACAAGACAGTGAGAAAATGTAGAGCCCGTTTTCGTGCAGGCCGTGAAAGTATGGTTGATGATTCGAGACCAGGCCAGGCAAACACAGTCATCACGGCCGATCTCAACGACAAAGTGGACTACCTAGTGAGAAGTGATTGGCGTTCATATTCCGAATGTTAGCGGTGAAGGTGGATGTCAGCTTCGGAACAGTGTGGACAATTTTTCGCGATATGTTGCGTTTTTGGAAGGTATGCGCGCAGTGGGTTCCGAAGCAGCTGACCGACCAGCACAAGGAACTACGTATGGGGCTAGCATTTCAACATCTGTTTCGGTATCATGAAGACCCCGCTTTCCTGGAGCGGATCGTCAGAGTTGACGAAAGCTGGTGCCATCACTACGAGCCAGAGACAAAGCGGGACTGCATGTAGTGGAAGCATACGTCGTCACCTCCCCTTAAAAAGTTCAAAGCCGTGGCATCGGCAGGCAAGGTGTTGCTCACCGCCTTTTCCGACATCCAAGATCAGCTACTTGTTGAATTCCTCGAGCACAGAAGAAACATTAACTCCGATGTATACTGTGAGACACTCCAAAGACTACACAGGTTCAAAGATCATGGCTACTCACGGAGGGTGTGGTTCTGCTCCAAGGGTGTGGGAGCAACTCGAGCATCTGCTCTACAGCCTGGACATGTCACCCTGCTATTTTCATGTGTTTTGTCCCCTGATATAAAAACATCTGAAAGGGAAGCGTTTCAACTCGGACGCCGAACTCGAGGACGCTGGGAAGGACTGGGTCTCGTCATGGCCACAGTAATTCTGGAAACAAGGAATCCTTCGGCTCGTTAATCAATGGGATCCTGTGCTCAGGGCTATGGTGTATACTTTATTCAAAGTCTTCATTTATACCCACAGAGTCGTTTCGTACCTTTTCATTCGAACACCTCTTGTAAATAAAATTAAATAAAAGTGTAAAAATAATTTAGATATCCTCTTTTTTTATCTTCATTCTGGATTTAAGATGCACATGTGGTATGTATGTAGTGTTGTTCAAAAATATTAGATAGCCAATGAAAATTTTACTTTCTTTACAATAGAAAATAAATTTATGTTTTATATTTCAAATATATTAATTTTGTTATTTATTTAATCTTATTCATTTCAAAGAACTTCAAATAATTAAAACTTTATCATAAAATATTTCAGAACAGACACATTTTCCTATAATCCTATATTATGTATTGTTCAAAACTATTCGAGCGGTAGAAAGTCGCAACGAAAAAGAAACGTAAGAATTTTTTTTTAATCAAATATTTGTGTTTGATATTTTATTGGATCTCTTTTAACCTCAGTCATGGTTCTGACTGGATTAACCAATCACTGCCTTTAATTCGGACTATTAACAAGTTTCTGCTTTGTACTGGTTAACTTTGTGGCACTTTGATTGTCTAAAAAAACTAATTTTTAGTTTTCAATTTTTCAAAAGGTAATTCTTGATTTAAAATCAACAGTAAATTTTCGAGGGGGGGGGGGAGGTTAGGATCTGGCTTTTGTAGTACCCATTCTCGTACCTTAATCTTATTTTTTGAAAAATAACCTTTGGCCCTCTTTGACGTATGCTTTAGGTCATTATTTTCCTAAAAAATGCACCGTGAACCCAGATTCGAATTTATAGTGCATTTCTAAAGATTTTAGAATATTGATATATATATTTCCAATCGTTTTATCAATATATTTGAGAAAAACTACCAATGTCATCTCATTTCCGTTTTGCATTTACTATCTGTAAGGCATTCATTAGTTTAAACGCTTCACCAGAACACCGTCATACTCTTTTTTAATCCAAAGAGCACTTATTTGCATTCGTCTGGCCATAAAACACAGAATTATGAACCCTTTGAAAGATACCTTTTTTTCAAAGACCTAAAGCTTTACCATGTTTTGTTTGTATGATTTATTTCTTTATATACAGCTGATCACCCCTTTCTTGATACGACGGCGAACTGTCAGAGCTGACACTTCCGGTTTCAAGTCTTCCGCAATTTCTTTTGACGATATATCGTTCTTTTATTCTGCCAATCTTACGATCATAGAATCTTCCTTTCTATTTGTTTTTGATTTTCTACTTCATTATTTTTTTGTTTTTTAATGGATTTTCTGTCGTCTCATACACCTTGTACAAATAGCAGACCCCATCTTTTAGAATTTACACTTTTTGATACGTTCTCTTATGATACTTCTTTCCCTTGATCTTCAATGATGCGATGGATTCTCTAGCGGAAATCTCTAGATTCTTAGGCATTGTGTTGGTTTGACTTTATTATAAACCAATAAAATTACCAACTAAATTAATCTATCAAAATTGTTAAAATTTTCTAAAATAAGAATAAATCCAATTCATACTCCCTTAAATATAATCTTTATCACAAATATATTGATCAAAATAATAGCCTCTTTCTAAAAGGTAGTTTTATTCAAAGAAATGGCTAAAACTTATATGCATTTATGTAGGATGAAATAAGGTACTAGAAAATTATAACACCAAAAAAAAATATCGTATTTTTAAAACTTTATGAAACGAATGAAATGTTAACATTCCATTCTAAGAATTATGAGCAATATTGTATTTCTACCATGAGGTATCTTCTGACATCCTATAAATTTAAAAACGTTGTTTGACTCTCAATTTCAATCCAAATGGATTTTTGAATTCTGAATGTCAATCCTGAATGCTTCTGAATTTAAATGGATCCAATTTCAGTCTTAATTAAAATTCAAAAATCCTTTTTTTTTTTTTTTTTTTTTTTTTTTTTACATTTCAAATACAAGACGGTATTTCTCCACAGTAATTTTCAGGTTTTGTTGGTGTAAATATCATACTTCCCTTGTTAGTAATTTCTGCAAAAAGAATTTTATATCCCAGCCATCTCACCCTTTCCTTGCAAAGAATTAATTATCGACAGACCAAAAGCAGTCTGCAGATAATTTAAAGAATCTGATATGTGTTTATGTATGCTATCATGAAATGATTAAATGCACATTCTATGTTTTAAGAATGTACATTTTTACCTAAGAATTTGCAGTGAGTTAGAATTATTATTATTTGCAAATTTAGTAAGGAATGACTTATGTTCCATTTGCATTTTACTTGAAATTATTTTTGCAATAATTTTTAAAGCTTTTTTTTTTTTTAAATTTATCTTTGTTTTCTCTTAAAGCAAAATTTTTTGTTAATATTCAAAGAGAAAAATTTTAAATTCTTAAAAAAAAAAAAATTCTTTTTAATTTGACAATGGAAGGGTGTCATTTATGTATCGTTATCTTGCATGTTGGATAAAAATGTAAAATAAAAGAAAAAGATGAACTAGATTTACACATAAAGAAATTAACATAACATTTTGGCTTGTACCATAGAAACAGATTGAAAACATTTGAACTTCATGGAATTTATCTCAGAATCATAAAAACCGTTCATGAAAAGATGTCAAGTTCGTAAATTACAGATTTGTAAAATACCGGGATTTTATTGTATCTACGTGATTTATCTCCGAACCATCAAAACTATTCGTGAAAAAATACTGATTCCGCAAATCATAGATTTGTAAAATAACATGAGTTCATTGTATTTTTCTTAAAATATTAGCTTTCAAACAATATTTATGCACATTTTGATGATGATTTATATGGCTTAATGAAGTAAAAACCATATCTAGCCAGATGGAAAACTAAAGCAACATTTAAATCCAAAGAAGGCTACAGTCAATTTGAAAATTTTTTGTTGACTCAAGCATTTTTAAGATAGTTTTCTACACATCTGAGGAAGAAAACTTATCCACAAGAGAACAGACAGAACTCTACTCCATGCTTCATGTGGTTACGGTACCACCTGTAGTTTCAGTGCATCAATGACCTGACTTTATTCAAGGCTTCCGAAAGGGAAAGAAATATTCATTAACTTGCTAATCAGCCAAATGTGTATGGATTAAAAACTTGCTCTTGAATTCAACAAATTGGCTTGCAGAAAGTGACTTTTTTTATGGCAGCATACTGGGTGAAGTTCGTGTTTCTTTTTGATTTACATAATGCTTTCTCTGTCTGCTTTAATTTTATGTATGCTGTAAGTTCCAACAATGTTATTCACCTTATGAAATCGCATTTCAAATTATTGAAAGAACACCGTTTTCCTACTGGGTAATGCAAATGACCTTTGCAGTGAAGTCAGACAAAATAAAAGTATTTCCGTGCGATTACTAAAAGTAGCAATCGGTGTTTCTATTTTTAAGTTCAGCCACCTTTATGCTATATTAGTAAATACTGACTCAACGGATCTGTTACACGCTACTTTTGTATTGTTTTCCATTCTTCTTCTTGAATGACAATCCCGTTTGTGCTGTCAAATAACTTTTTTTTGTGTGATGGTGTCTGATTAAATGCCTGGCAACCAACTAGCTAGCTTTAAAATTTCGTCTATTTTAGCCTTAAAATATCCATGAGGCACAATGGACACGATCTGGCCAATCCTCGAATTCTCCTACTCTACAATAGGAACACCATAGCTAGTAAGGAAACAATCGGATGAATTTTAAAATAAGACTTGAGTCGAGAAAGTCTGCATTCTCTTTAATAGATATCAAACCTGCGCACTACCGATTTCAAGTTTTTCCTATTCTTAAACCACGATTCAGTCATGAAATCATCATAATCTATAAAGAAGTGAACTAAAGATTTAAGTCATTGTTCGGCGTAAGAGTTTGTTTTCTCTTTATAGGTAGGTCTACACCCAATCGATCTCAATCCCCTATTCTCCACTTACGAAGCCGAAACTCTGCCCTTAAAAAGCCATGGTCAATAAGAAAACAATTGGGTGAATTTCAAAGTCTTGAACCATGAAAATCGGTGTCCTAAGTTATAGATATAAAGCCAATTCACGAACTATCTCGAGATCTTCCTACTCCTAAACCGAGACTTAGCTATCAGACACCATGTAGACCGTGGTGTCTGATAAAGAAACTATGATTTCTAAACCATGATTTTCGACCTAAAAAAACTATGATTTCTATGGATTCGAATAAATTGCTAATCAACAGTTTTTCTGTAATATACTCGATCTCTCTCTCTCTCTCTCTCTCTCTCTCTCTCTCTCTCTCTCTTTGTCTCCTTGTTTTTTTAGTTTTTCTATCTTTTGTAAATATTCATCTGACAACTAAAACATGTTTATGCAGGTATTTATCAACAGCTGTATATATTTTGCGTAGTGTCTTCATTGTCTTATGATGGAATATGATTTCTTATATACTACATAGAATATGTCTGCTATATTTTCAAAAGTATATATAACATTATCATCGAAAAGTACATGTAGGTTATTTCCACTTGGTAACCTGTACGAAGTAATCTATCTGAGTAGTTCACCGTAAGACTTAGTCATGAAAGTCTGATCTCTCTTTACCGTCGTGAATCCTGAGCACGTCTAAGATAGGACGACTGATAGTCGTAAGATCAGTCCTAAATATACATATTAACTATGCAATCTCCTCTATTATTTAGATCAGAATGTACTATTTATCTGAAATGATGTAGCAACATTATATAATATAAATAATAAAGTATTATAAATAGCATGCAGAGATGTGCAAAATGTTGCATCATCCTTGTTTTCTTTGCAAACTCATTTCTGTTCTTTCTTTTCAAAAAACTCGCAAAAAACTTTTCAAACATCCATTGCTTGTAATTGCACTAGCTGCGCTGTGCTATAAAAGTGCCTTTTAGAAAAACTTAACTTAAGCTTTTAGCTCTTTTTTAAGTTTGTGTGTAAATCTAATTATGTAAACATTTTCTTTTTCCGTTATTTTCAGCAATTCTTATTGTACGTAGCATAGATATAGTTTTTCGGCGTCAGAAACTCTGGATGCAGCATGTAAATTTTTTTGACCCTCTCTAAAGTAATTAAGAAAATCCTCTTCGTTCCTAAAATATTTAGAGTGATTTTATTAAAAAATATATAATAGTTAAATTTTTAACTATTGTTTCGGATGAGTATTTTATTTTCATGCTGTTATATTCATAAAGACTGCGAAAACAATTCACTATAAGCCTTTTTTTTTTAATTAAAAAAGGATGATGAGTGGAAAGCATTGATGAAAACTTGCTCTAGAATATAATTTGTGACATCTTCTTCAAAAAAAGATACAGTTTTCGCAATATTGCAGGTATTCAACAAACCACAACATAAACTTTTAAAAAACTGTACAAAAAGATTAAAAATCTCACATTAGTCATAACTGTCATTGTAGAAAAATCTAGATGAAATACAACGATATTTGTTATTTAAGATAACAAATACCGTTGCCATACGTTCGTTTCATAAGTCTTTGGAGTATAAAAGTTTAGTTTTAAAGAGAAAAAAAATATATTGAGTAACTTCAAAGTAGTTCATGGATAAAAAAATATTTATTACCTTACTCTAAAAACAAATTAATTTCAGTTTTCTGAAGAGTGTCAAGGAGTACCTCCTAATGCAGTTAGTTGCATTGTTTTCAAACCACAAAATGACCACACACACAAAAAAAGGTTAATCTGGGATAAAAGCTACCATCAGCTTCATTTTTTTTTTCTGTCTCTTTGCGTTTCGTGTATTTGACACGTGAATAAATCAAAACAGACTGGAAAGTTTGTAAACTGGCTTGCTGCATGGAATAAATACCCTTTCTTTCTACCTAAAAAACATATCATTCACTGCGGGTTAAAAATAACCAAGTCTAAACCTGTCCTCATAAACGAAGTTTCTCGATGTTAAAAACGAAGAAGATATTAAAAAGAAAAGATAAAGAAAAAGATAAAAACCATCCGATGTACAAGAATGGACGAAGGACATCCGAGCAGCGAATGTATTGGAAAGGAATTTAACCGCGCCAAGGTCAAACAACATTAACCATATTTTGCTACTGTTAATTTCAGTTAAAAAAAACTTCAGCCATCCTAAATCGAATGTAATTTGCTTCCTAGCGGGATAAAAAGCATAATTTTCTTTCGAACGGCGTTGATTGGCTCTAATTTTTAGGATAACTTTTACCCGGGGAGAAAGTTTCACAACAAAACAGACTTCATTCCCAAAACCGCAAGTGAACTTTTTTATCTCTCTCAGTTTCGGAGGAACTAGTTCAAAGGCACGTGACAATTTAGAAAATGAATTTCACCTTTTCAGAATGTCTGGTGAGAGTCAGATTAGAGAAAGTTCAGGTGTCCCACCCTAATTAAGTTAGTAAAAGCACGAATGGGCTACTTTTTTTAAAAAATATGTTCGCTGATAGTGTGTTCTTAGTTAAATTGTCGATTTATTACATCGAACGACCGACCTTTAAAATCTTTTGAGTAAGGACAACGGAGTGTTAATTTCGGATCAGATCCTTGAAATCTGTCTTCATTGTATTAAAATGAATCTAAATTTAATTTGTCTTTTTTTTTTTCCTCTATTGTTAATAAAAAATAAGGAAATTTAACTGGTACAAAGAGGGGAGAGTTAGTAAAAGCATGATTGGACTAATTTTATTAAAATATATTCCCTGATAGCGTGTTCTTAGTTAAATTGCCGATTTATTACATCGAATGACCGAACTAATTTTCGACGTTTAAAATCCTTCGTACAAGGACAACAGAATGTTAATTTCGGATCAGATTCTTGAGTTCCTCATTATAATTAAATTAAAATAAATTTAAATTTAATATACATTTTATCCTTTGTTTTTAAGAAAAATAAGAACATTTAACTGGTACAAAGAGGTATTTTTTCGTAAAGATAGTTTTTTAAAAATTTGAAAGAAGCTCAAAAAATACAGGAGATTGTAAAGATCAAAGGGGAATCGAATTAAATAAATATTTACAAATACTGTGTCACTATGCCTAAAAGAAGAGTGTCTATCGCCCCTAGACTAAGAAAAATTCGAAGAGAAAATTTGAAAATTTGAAACCTAACATCACAGCTTGCACTATATACTCAGGCGTAAAGATTTGTTGAAATAAATTGTTGTAAATATTTATTAACTAATTTATAAAAAGATTCAATCTACTCAACAGTTTGAATAAAATTGGTTAAACATAAATAAATTCTTAAAAAATTTCAATATAATTTAGATTAAGACGTGACTCTTATAGCCCCAATGAACACGACTGATTCTAATGTAAATTTAAAAAAAAAAAAAAAAAAAAAAAAAAAAAAAACGACCTTAAATAAATTAGACAAAGATTAAGAATAAATAAAAAATTAACGAATTAATGAAATTCTTATGTAAGAGCTAAAATTATCCAAAAACTTATAAATTAAAAAATAATTATCATAAATAGCAAAAAAAAAAAAAAAAAAAAAAAAAAAAAAAAAAAACGTATCCTTAACGTTATTAATTGCAATTGCTCTTTCCTCATGAATTTAAAACGTGAATTGGCACGGATCATTTTACCATGCTCAAATAGCAAGACCGACACCAGAATTCACCACGATGTCTAAATATCTACTCCATTTAAGCCTGAGGTCTCTTGAACCGCCCCCAAAGACAGAACGTGAATGTAGATCATATATCACGGCTCTTCGATGGTGTTGTAACTCTACCCTCCCTTTCCAAACTTCCAAGCAGAACCGGGGAGGAAAAACGACGTCAATTTTTAATTTATCCCTCGACGTCAATTCTAACGCTCACCAAGGTCTCACATAAATTGGAAATAATGGCGGATTCCAAAAATGTGTCCAAAAGCCAAATCACATAATTTGGCTTTTGGAACACTTTGGTCTGGACGCCATGACTTTACCCACTTTTAGAATTCTAAACCATTTTCCTCATAGATTGAGGATTAAAAGTGGCAGCTACTGTAAGAGCCAAAAGCGAAAATATTGGGAAATCGCAAAAAAACTGTTCCATCAGACCGTAAAGATATCGCATTAGTGACCTCTTTATGTGCTCTCCTGAACTACTTTCAGTTTTATCTGTTACTAGTTTCAGTTATTTCGTCACAATTAAAAATATTATTTAACATGAAAAATGTTGTTTATATATATATATATATATATATATATATATATATATATATATATATATATATATATATATATATATATATATATATATGGGGGTGAGGTGTTTTTCATACCTTTTACCGCTTTCAGTCTTTATTTATTCAATCATTAATAATACAGAATTATTATTCATCGTATTTTTATACCCCTTGTATTATTTAAATATTCCAAATCATTCATACAATACTCATACTTTAGAGTCCCTTCTAAAAAATTCAATTATCTCGAAAATGATTGATTGAGGTGACGTAATAAGATGTATATATTTTGCTGTACTGGCCAGAACGTTTAGAGACAATAGCTTATTTCAGAATGTGATTACCAAATATAATTATGTAGATAAATTCCCACAATATAAATTTTATAAAACATTCAACAAATTTTCTAAAAAACATAATTTAAAATGTTTTTTGATGTTAAGATAAAATTCGAACTACAGATTATTCAGATGATCTGCTTTATATTTATTAATTTAAAAAATTTAGTACAAAAAATCACCAATAGATGGTGCTGTAACACAAATGGTATATATTTCCATATATTGAAAATGTGAAACATAATTTGCGTTACAGCACATGTCTAATGCCATTTTTCTTTGGATAAAAAGAAGGCGGATTCTGCACGAACATTAATTTCTTCTCTGTTCGACATGCCTACGTTGCAAGAAAAAGCTCTACTGGTGAAATTGTTCTACCAGAACCAACAAAACTCCGTTTATCCATACAGATTTTGTATTTTTATCAGTGCAAAATCAAGTCTATGCACCGGTTACAAGACGGGGACTTAGAGGTCCGTAAAACTTTTGCATTTTAGTTCCTTGTTCGAATGGTGGTTGACACAACTTGGCCATAGAACATTCTGTGGAGTAATGAGGCTCACTTTTGCCTAAATGGGCAAGTTAACACCCACAACTATCGAATTTGGGCACAGGAAAACCCTCACGTTATCCAGGAAAAACCCTTGCATCCTGAAAAAGTAACAGTATGGTGTGGTTTTACAGCTACCTTTATCATTGGACCGTATTTTTTTGGAGAAAATTTCAAATGGAATCCAAACCTGTTCCGTCGCAGGACAACAGTACCATGATATGCTGAGGGATTTTGTAATCCCAACTCTTCTACAGCGTGGATGCCTTCAAGACATCCTTTTCATGCAGGATGGTGCACCACATCATATTGATCGTCGTGTAAAGCAGAAAGTTAATACAGCATTTCACAGAAGCACGAGTTATCAGCCGTCATTTCCCAATAGCATGGCTTCCCCGTTCGCGCACAGTACTCCCTGCGACTTTTGGTTGTGGGGTTATATGAAGGACAATATCTACCATCAAAGGCCATCATATCTACCAGATCTGAAGGACAACAATCGGCGCCATGTTCTTAATATACCGGCAGATTCACTCCAGTCTTCTATTTAAAAAATATGGTTCTCCGATTAGAGCATATTATTGAAAATGAAGGGAAATATCAAGCAATTTTAATTTTACTCTATTTAACAATTATAAACCATATAAAGGGTTTTATGTGCATTACAACGACACCTAACGGTGAATTTTTGTACAAATTATTTTATTTAATAAATGTAAAGCGCGTCATCTCAATAATCTGTAGTTCAAATTTTATCTCATTTGGATCAATAGAAGGCATTTTAGAGCCCTCTGAAGTGGGCGACTTATTTCTTGCTAACCCTGTATTTGCAACTGTTACTTTCCAATATGTTTTTTTAATGTTTTTAAATTTGAATGCATTCAACTTTTAAATTTCTTATGTACTTTTTTAAAAGATTGATTAAATTCAGTTTTTAATTCTTAATGTGTGTTTAATGTTTTTTTAAGTCTGAATATATTTAGCTTTTAAATCTCTAAAACGTTTAATATTTTTTAATGTTTTTATTATCAAAGTTTACAATTTTTAAATTCCTAATATGCTTTTTAAGGTTTTTAAATTGAACTATATACACATATTAAATTCCTAATCAGTTTTTTTTAATGTTTTTGTGGCTCACTATTTATAGCTCTCATTTTTAGTGTTTGGTGCACATTTTATAATGTGTTCGGTAACTGCTTTTTTCTAGTTTGCATTTTCTTTTTAAAAAAATGAATTAATTATCCTTTTTCTAAATGATGTGATAACCATAAAAAATATCTATATACTTACTCGTCATTTCTTAGTAAGAACATTTTTGATTTGGTAAAAAGCTTGTTAAGGGGCAGCAATTAATATTCGTAAATCAAAGATGAAAACAGATCTCTCGTTCAGTTTTTAATATTTTATATGCTGAAATTGAAAAAAAAAATCAGACTCTAATATCCTGTTGAGAGAATCTCGTTTCGATTCTTTAAGACTTTTAACAAATACAGATTATCCTCATTCGAATGCAGATGATCCTCATTCCAATGCACCATTATCGATACCACGTATATATATTCTATAACAAAGTATATATATACTTCGTCATAGGTCATTATAAAAATATCTATATACTTACTCGTCATTTCTTAGTAAGAACATTTCTGATTTGGTAAAAAGCTTGTTAAGGGGCAGCAATTAATATTCGTAAATCAAAGATGAAAACAGATCTCTCGTTCAGTTTTTAATATTTTATATGCTGAAATTGAAAAAAAAATCAGACTCTGATATCCTGTTGAGAGAATCTCGTTTCGATTCTTTAAGACTTTTAACAAATACAGATTATCCTCATTACAGATTATCCTCTTTCGAATACAGATTATCCTCATTTCAATGCACAATTATCGATATCACGTCACCGTACATTAATAAATGTGTTCTATGACAAAGCACACCCATTTCCTCTTAAAATCTAATTTATAAAATTATGATATAAAAATATGTATTAGAACTTTTTATCGAATCTATATGACGCTAATGGCTAAGAATTTGAAAGGATTGAAAAAAAAAAAATCAAAAATTAAAAATTATATAATGCATGATTAATGCGGACATGATGCATGACAATGTGGATGATATCCAAAAATCAGCAGCTTCAATCAAATTATCAAAGAAGAGGTTAAAATTTCAATTATTCACGATGAAATGCTTGATTGTATTCAGTAAAACACAAATTTAAAAAAAACTAGCCGCCTTTAGCGACCAGCTTGCTCGCCAAGATTGTTGATTTTTAAGATTATTAAACGATTAATATTCAATGGATTTTTTTTTTTTAATTTCAGTTTATTTGCTACGACTTAAAAATAAGACTTTCACTGCATTCTGCAACAAATGATTGTGACTACAGTTTAAAAGTGTATATATTCTGAAATATAACCGGAAGTGAAAATCCTATTTCGGAATTAATGATTAAAAAAAGTAATTTTTTATCTTAATTTTAACATTAGCAAAAGCACGCTATTGATGCATGAGTTAAATTTCATAACATGATAAAAGCAACTGAAGTGAGCATTACTCGTAAAAAGCTTTTTTCAAAACGAACCAAACCTAACATTAAAAGCATCGTAGCATTGTAAATTACTGAAGAATTTAATAAAAGTTTTAAAAAAACTGTGTAGTAATAATATCGATATCATTAAAAAGATAATTTTTGGAGTTTTAAGTAATGCAAAAACCTTTTTAGGAAATTAATAGTTTTAGACGTCATCTATTTCTAGTACATAAGTCATAGCGAGTATCTATATAATGATGGTTATGCCTGTTTTCATTCTCGAATGTTAAACTTTCCGATTAAAGTTTATTTCTTAATTTCTTTTACATCTGACTGAATAAAGTGTCTGACTCAGCGAGCAACATTTATAATATAATAATCTTATTTCATTAGCAAAGTATTGAATTAAGTGCATCTGTAAAAACGCTGAATAAAGCAGTGTACTGAAACTTTCGTACATCGATATTGTACGAAAGTTTCAGTACACTGATATGTTTACATTTCATTGCTGCCATTCCGTAACAAGTAATAAGAGCGTTTTCTGTGCCGCGTATGTTAGCATTTTATATATATAGATTCTGACATTTCCAGTTACAACAACGCCCTGAAACCAAACTTACAAACATAATACAAAAAAAAAAAAAAAAAAATACAATCTTCCTCGAATGAGGAAATTCTTTTATATATAAAAAATTACTTTATTGTATAATTTAAAACGTTTAAAATCTATTATAAAAATTCAGAACCTTGAAATGGAAGAAAACGCAAAAACGGAATCATTTCTGTTGCAATGGAATAAGTTGGTTCTTTCAAAACAGTAGCCGTCTTTCAATGACCTAATGTTTTTCGAATCTTTCATAGAATTTTAATGGAAAAACTCAGTATTCCGGATAAAAATTTATTCAACCTCCAAAATTGAGCTTTCTCCTTAATAATTCCAAAAATCTTCCAAACAACTTTATCAGAAAGTATGGCTTTCACATTAAAGATATCTGAGAATTACTCATGTAATTTTTATGTGTATAAATATAGATGTATTTAAGTACATCAAATTTGATTTGACTTTTATTGACCTGACCTTGCAAAAAAAATGAAGTTTTCACGTAACAATATCAAACGAAAAATTACTCTTGTTGTTTATATGCATATATAATATACATTTAAATTCATTAGATTTGATTTGACTGTTATTGAAATGACCTTGTCAAAAATGCAATTTTCATGTAAAAAATTTCTAACGGAAAATTACTTTTGTTATTTATATACATATATAAATTCCATTATATATGCATATAAATAACAATTTCCATTCTCTCTCCATTTGAATACATTAGATTTGATTTGACTGTTATTGAAATGACCTTGTCAAAAAATACAATTTTCACATAAAAAAAATCAAACGGAAAATTACTCTTATTATTTATATGCATATATCATCGTCAAAAAATTGTCTTTGTCAAACTGGTTGTCAAAAAAATTAATTTTTTTTAATGCTTAACTGAAAATTTCTGGAGTAATTTTCATGTACAATGTATAAGAATATGTATGCATTATATTTCATTTGTATTATGGCGATTGTTATTTTATTGTGAAAATTTACTGCAGTCGAATACAAAATTGTTTTAGTAGCCGGTTTTTGTTTTGATAACTTTCCATTCTCTCTCTGTAAAGTTTTACAAGAATTTTATGCAGCAAACATTAAATGAAGAATATATATTTAAATATAAATACAGAACATAGCATAACATTGCAAAACATACATTATATATGAACATAACATGCATAACATAACACTGTTTGTGAAAATAAATCAAAAATATAATAGGATGAAGTAAATGTCGAAAACACTAAGCTTTTTTACATATTCTGAGCTGAATATGAAACAGAATAATTTATTTAAAAAAAATACTTTTAAATATGCTTTTATTCGATCACTAAATAGCAGAATATTTTTTACTATCTTCTGCTTTTTAACCTTGAGATCAATCGTTTTTCTAAATCACACCAGATGGCACCACAAATGTGAAATATAATTGAATTACATTAATATTAAGTCATGTTTCAGCTCTGAAAATATTAAAATAGTATGTTGTCATCAAGAATATATAAATGAATAAAACTTCATTCCCATCAGGAAGTGAATGAAAAATTTATTACAAAATTCCATTTTTACAAACATGACACAAGTTAATTAAAAGCGTTTAAAAATCACAAACAACTACTATTCAGAACAGAAATATAACTGGAACATATACACTATGTAGAAATTCTAATAAGGTTTGACATGAATATTTGAATTACAATAATATTTTAAAACAACTGTATGGACTTGTGAGCATGATAGCGGATCCTTACATCCTTGTGACAATGGATTGCTTGTAAGATGACAAGAATGATATATGAAGTTAAGTACTATATTTCTAAATTTTCACTGCATACAAGAATGAAACATTTAAGCACACTGGTTGATAACTAAAATTGAAGTAATATTTTCGTTAATGGCGTCTTAACCATACTGTAGCTTTTCAGTACGGTAGCTATCAGCTGACTGATTATTTTATCAGTACCAGTAGATAGATGTAAATTTTTTGCGAATATGCCTATAAATCCAGGGATAGTGCGTGCTAAATCATTGTCGGGATGCTGAAACTTAAAATTTATAATCGAAGTATGTCTTAAATAAGCCATTTCAAAATAATTTTTAATACTTTAATAATTAGGTAATTACTAAAGTAATACATTTAGGGCTCGATGAATGCTACTTTTAATTTAAAAAATTTAATTGAACAATTAGTAATTCTTGATTAATGTAATTTAGAATTTAAATAATGCTTTCAATAATTTTTCCTACGTCTTTTACACAAGTTTCTAAGGATTCAGACAACTGCGACTGAATGTTAAAATAATTCATTGAAATCCTTATGTTGAAATAAAAACATATGTAAAGATAATATTTATTGGTATTAATAGAAATTACTTAAAATGAAATCTTCTCTTCTGACTTTATTTCTAGTGAAAAGATCAATAGCGTTTTCCTTAATTTTCTTATTGCTTTCAAATCCCACGAAGATGTACACAAACGTCAGACAGTCAGGACTTTTTTTTAAAGGATTTCATCCATAAATTGATATAGATCCACAGTTTGGAGGGGGGGAGGGGAGGGGGTTAAGTCCAGATACCGAATTTCATTCCATGAATCCATGATTGCACGGCTAAGATAAATACTTCCTCGGCTAAATTTCAGTAAAATTCCTTTTGAATGTATATATATATATATATATACAAAAGTATTATAATCAAGTTAATAGGAAAAACAAAAATCAAATAAAAATTAAACCAAAAAAATATTAAAAAAAGAATCCGGCCTGAAGACTTTTTCAAGGGTCACCCTCAGGCAGGGATTCAAATAAAGGGATTTTTTCTGTGAGGACATACAGACTTTGTCTAATAATGATTCCTCGTGACCCGAAAATCCCCTGAAATTATGCTCAAGAGATATACCATTTTAACAGAAAGGAAATACAAAATAACAAATTAGAAAAAAAGAACCACAACAAAGTAAAAATACAATAAAAACAATAACAATAAAAACAAAAACAGCATTAAAATTAAAATTAAAATTAAAAACAAAATTAAAATTAAAAACGAAAAAGCCAGAACATACCATCCAACAGTCAAGGAAACTTTAAACAATCGATTGTGATTTCCTGTTTTTAAAAACGTTAACGGTAAATTATGTAAACAGAGGTAGGCACCCAGCGCCATCTATTGAGTGATCCAATATGCAAGTAAAGTTCTATTTTTATTTAAGCCAAAGGATTAATCCCAAACCATACCTTGTTTAATTAAAAAATTGACATTACAGTAATTTCTAGGAAAATCATTTTTAATTAAATTTTTAAGGAGGATATTTGATGCTTCAATATAAGAATTTTTATTATTGCAAACCCTTTTGATCCTGTTAACTTGTGAGAAAATTAGATTTTTGAAAATTTTAGAGTTTAGATTGGAATGGTAGTTACATAGTTTTGTTATTTTAAAGTTGAAATCATCCCTTTTATCGTATATACCAACTATTGTTTTATCATTAGCAATTTCGATTTTTAAATCCAGAAAGGTAGCCTCAAGTTGATTTTTATTTGTATCTTTTAGAATTAAATCTTTTGGATAGCAATTAGTAATAATATTAGTATTGTCGAAGTTAATCAAAAGTAGGTCATCAATATATCTCCACCCGTTTATTAAATTATATTTAATTATTTTTTCTCATAGTAATGCAGGAAAATATTAGCTAAAGCACTTGAGAAAGCTGTCCCCATTGGAATGCCCTTGACTTGTTTATAAAAATTAATACCATTAAACACGTAATTTTCAGTAATATTAAAATTACATAACTCAAGCCAGTTATTTTTAGGAATGATATTTTCATTTAAATATTCGTCATATATAAAAGTGCAGACCTTTATTAATTTTTCATGAGGTAGATTAGTGTATAAATTTTCAAAATCAAAAGTATTAAGTTTATTAATGTTGTTATCTTTAAGAAAATCCAATACTTCTTTGTTACTAGAAATAATAAAGTTGTCTTCATTTTTTATTTTGTCCAGGATAATTTTTAAGTATTTAAAGAAATGTTTACCCGTATAGTAATTATAACTACCAGTGCTACAGGTTACGAATCTGAATTTTAATGGATTTTTATGAAATTTAATTGCGATTAAATTTTAGTTGCGATTGCGAAACTGTTTTGTTTCGCTTTCATTTTAGTTTCGTTTTCAAACTTTTTCTTACTTTAGATTGGTTATATATATATATATATATATATATATATATATATATATATAAGCTCTGAATACTTTAACGCAGGTCTTCTTCCCGTTTTTTGCCTTGCTTTGCTGAGCTAGTCCTGGATGTGATTTTAAGAAACCTTTTAGACATATTAAAATATCCATTAGTTATTTCAAATAGCATGATCTTGTTAGCACATTACCTTTCTCACATATAGTTTATAAGTAAAAATTGATAAATTTAACTGCTTAAAATCCAAAAGAATGCATTCGATGCAATAAAATATCTGTTCTAAGTACTTATGACTGATCAAGCTTTTTAAAAACCAAAACGTTTTCTTATTTACTTCTCACCATTTTTGTTTAGATTATTCACTGTCTATACTTTTTTCTTTAATTGCTAATTAATACAACCCAAATAGCTTTGTTTACAAAATATCCAAAAGATTTTCCTGATAAAAACCTTTTGCGAATTATTTTCGCCTTCATGTTACTTCACTAACAGCCAAAAGATACGAAAGGAAAACTTCAATAATTTTCAGGTAGAAGGTAATTTTGAAATTATACGACTTTGTTTTCTTGACAGACAAAATGATAAATAACATTTTCTATTCATTGACTCTCATACCCAGCTTTGTTGACATCTTGTTATATCACATTCCGTCAACAAATATTCTAGAATTCTTCTGTAAAAAGTAATAAGTGAAAAAAAAATTATTCTTTTACGTCAAATGTAGCGTTGAAAATATTGTGAAAAATCTTTTGACAGTATCAAGGACTTCCGAACTGTACGAAAGTTCATGAAAACATCAGTTTGTATCCTTCTTTTGTTCATTTGGAAATGGCAGATTATTCCTTGTTTTTACCATGCGGATGACAGGGGTTAAAATTATTCCTCTCGCCTGTCAATCAAATCTCGTCTGTTCTTTCATTGGCCTTCTTCAATATTTATTAATTGTAGCTAACTGGAGAAATTTCCTCTCTTTTATCCTCTAATTGACTCCTCTTTACAGTTTCAATAATAGAACACGATTGCGAAATATCTAACAAAGCCGGCTACTTAAGCAGCAGGGTGTTGGTAATGTTGAAAACCAAATAATATTCAGGTAAAATAAAATTTAGATTGCCTTTCTTTAAAGTGAAAATAATGAATAGATAATTTTCTTGCTGAAAGCGGTCCAGTTAATGATGCAATCAGATGGAAAAAACCACATAATTTCGTTAACAAATGAACAGTGACGGCTTGTCAGATCAAAAACTAACAGTTGCTG
Source organism: Argiope bruennichi (assembly GCF_947563725.1). NCBI lineage: Eukaryota > Metazoa > Arthropoda > Arachnida > Araneae > Araneidae > Argiope > Argiope bruennichi. The sequence goes on from NC_079162.1 coordinate 89,683,981, forward strand.
CAAAAAATATTTATCAAGAGATTGCATTTTTTTAAAAATCTACTTTAGTTAAGTTACTCTTAAGTTGCCAAACATTTATAATTTCAAACTCATATATGAAGCTTGCTGCATTTTAAACATATTAAATAACCAGTATATTGATATATATTCCTTGTAGTTTTGTCGATAGAAGATTACGTGAATGGTGAAGTGATAATTCAACAGATAAAAATTTCACCCCCCCCACACACACGCACACGCACGCACTTCTTTCTCAGTTCGATAATGCTAGCCCAAAAATGCATACCAAATAAGATGCGCAATAAACGATCTGCAACGTTCGTCGTTTTTTACATGCAACAATAATAATTGATCATTCGTAAAACTTTTCAAACAATACCCTCTATAAAAATGAATATTCAATAAAGCAGATTCTGCCAGGCACCAAGAATCGAAACCAAAACTCATAAACATCCAACAAGGGAGACAGAAAAAAAACCTAGAGAAAGAAAGAAAACTTTATATTGGAGTGAAATTAAAAGTGATCAAAGTTCCAAACCGGCTCTGCTCTGAATGCAGTTCCAGCACCTCTAGGTTCAAAGAAAGAAAAGAGTTGCTTTTTGTTTTTCAATCAATCAATTTCTGTCTGATTTCTACGTTTCTATTGCTTTTTTTTCTTTTTGTTAATCATCGAATTCTCGGACTGAAAAAGTAAGTAAAGAACATCGAATTCTTAAAGTGGAAAAATAAAAAAATTCGATAAAAAAATGAAAATATAAATTTAAAAAATAATTTCAGGGGTTGCTGCAGCTCCGCAGCCCTATTGGACGAGTCGCCTATTCAAATAAAATGTGAGAATTCGCCTAATATGGCAATTGTGACGTGTACTTTGGTTGATAAACGCCTCATTTTGCATCGGACGAAGGATCATCTCGCAAATTTGAGTCGTAGTTAGAGTTCCCTCTCAAAAATTTCACAGCTAATTTAGAATTCTTGATCCATAATGTCACATTTAACATGCATCATGCCCATATACACAGTGAATCTTCGATTGAATAGTGGCGTTTTCAGCTTACTATGCTCAAATCTCGAAGTCAAGAATGTACCAACAAATCGTCTTTCCTAAAGTAGAACGAAGAAGCGATGGTACAGAATGTAGAGTAAGTAGAATGGAACGAAAATTATCTTAATTTTTTTTTTCAGATTTTAGTTTGGTAATAGTGCGTAAAAGTTGCCTTTTAGGTTCAAAAACAATATTTAAAATTTTGGTTGCAATATTACATTATCTTGAAAATATGCTTAATTGAAATTATGCAAAAAGCATAAAATTTGTAAAAAAAAAATGAAAAAATGGAAATTTTTAAAAAGGACCTTTAAAATTTTTTCTTAGATTTTTGTTTGGAAATAGTGGTGAAAAGTTCGCTTTTAGGTTCAAAAACAATATTTAAAAATTTAGTTGCAATATTACATTATCTCGAGGTGCCGAAAAGAGCTTAAAGTTTGTAAAAAAATTGAAAAATTAGAAACTTTGATAAAATATTTTTATGAATTTTTGGCTCATATAATGTTACAAAAGATGATTTTAAATACATATATAAGCATTACAAATGGAAAAAATTATTAATTATACAAAGTATAATAATAAAAAATATTTTTTATGTCTAATTTTGCGTTTTTTACTTCTGTATCCTTAATGATTATAAATGTTACAGCTACAAAATGCTTGTTCCTATTTCTTTGCCACATTAAACAGTTTTTTAAATTAAATTTTGGCATATTCACACGTGAGTCAATTTTTGCTCTTATGTATCCTTCTCATGCGATTGAACCACAGACATTTTTAGCCGATTCACAGCTGTTTCCACTGCTTGCATATGATAAGGAAGCCAGGGAAAATCGATAACCGAGTCCCCTATGCTATTTGGTTCAGCTTCAGGTGCCTTCTGTATAAAGTTTTAACTTATTAAACTGCACAGGCACTTGGTAGCTTGATCGTTTCTTGTCTATTTTATGGATCTGGTTGGCTTGCCTCTTTTTGTAAAGAACACTATTGTTCTTCAGCGTTGTCATTGTCGCCAGTAATCGTTTCTGATGTACTAGTATTTTTGGCTAGTATTGTTCTTAATTAAACTTAACTATTCTCTGTAGTTCTTTACTCTTTCTTCCTCAAAGAGCTTGTTGTAGCAATATCAAAATTACTTATAACCATTTTCCTGTTAGAGCATTAATCGTTTAGAACCTTTTATTCCATAACTGACCTTTATATATATATATATATATATATATATATATATATATATATATATATATATATACAAGTCAGCAATATCAAATAAACGTCTAGCTTCTTTAAATTCTGTGAGGTTGAAATTAAATTAATATGAACATTTTCTGCTTTTAGACTTTAATAAATTCCTGTATTTAGCATGATAAGCTTTTATCATTTGCTAAATTCTTTTGCTAGAAGCAACAAGAATAGAAGCTCTTGACCATATTTGCTCTATTATGGGAATTAAGGTGTCACAAATTGAGCTTACAGAGGGATTCTTCTCTGAAGCAATTGTGATGTTATGTCTAATATAACAATAGCATTAGATTCACCAGTAGTGTTTTCAACTTCACACAAGTCACTAAATTTCCCAAAAATAGAACACTCCGAGATTTGTCTTGTCTTCACGAAATTAGATTGAGCCATTTTTACTCACAGCAAAGCACACAAGCACAAACTAACAAGTCAGTTACGTTAATCAGTTACATAATAGACGGAGGGGAGACGCCAACTCAACTGAACACGGCAAAGCTATTGGTTTGAAACCAGCTCTGTCCTTGTCACCAGATGCAGACAAATCTCTGCCTTACCTCAATAACAACCGCTCCGGCGACGACTCAGTGCCATGCCAGTACAATAGTAAAACTGTTTTTCTACTTTTATTCAAATGACAATGCCTACTGAAAGCTTTTTATTTCATAATCGAGGCACGCAAAAATCCTTAAAAAGGTGCAAAAAGTGTGTTTTTATGAAATTTTAAGGTCCTTACGACACCTCAAGATATACTCTAATATTTTTTATATTTTTTTAAATTTATCTTATCTATACCAAAAGACAATTTTTCCGCGCTATTACAAATTAAAAATTAAAAATCAAAAATTGATTTTTTTTTTCATTCCACCCTAATGTGCATAAAATCACACCTTCTTCCCAGATAATAATGAATTCGCTATTTTAATACACCCTCTTCCCAGAAATATGAAATTCGATATTTTAATACTACAATACTGCAAGTGTCTCCTGAAAAACTGAAAGGTTTGAAAAAGCCATAAATGGTTCATTTTCCATCTTTTTACAAACTTTTGCAGCATCCTTTGGAGAATAAAATATCTAAATACGATATTTAGTCACAACAAAAACTCGATGAGTATTTCTATTTTAGTGAAAGGTCAATTATTCCAACACAGGGAAAAAATCGAACACATCAAAATATCAGAACATCTTCTAGCTTTATCTTTCACCCATAATACTTAAAACAAAATCTATTAATTATATTTACAAATAAAATAATAATAACTTTTAGTAGCATATGTGTAAAAGTTATTTTTTATTATATTACGCTATCCTCCAGTGAATATCTTGTATATTAATATAGAATGAATATTTAGACACATCAAAAACTCGATGAGTATTTCTATTTTAGTGAAAGGTCAATTATTCCAACGCAGGGAAAAAATTGGACACATCAAAATATCAGAACATCTTCTAGCTTTATCTTTCACCCATAATACTTAAAACAAAATCTATTAATTATATTTACAAATAAAATAATAATAACTTTTAGTAGCATATGTGTAAAAGTTATTTTTTATTATATTACGCTATCCTCCAGTGAATATCTTGTATATTAATATAGAATGAATATTTAGACACAACAAAAACTCGATGAGTATTTCTATTTTAGTGAAAGGTCAATTATTCCGACGCAGGGAAAAAATTGGACACATCAAAATATCAGAACATCTTCTAGCTTTATCTTTCACCCATAATACTTAAAACAAAATCTATTAATTATATTTACAAATAAAATAATAATAACTTTTAGTAGCATATGTGTAAAAGTTATTTTTTATTATATTACGCTATCCTCCAGTGAATATCTTGTATATTAATATAGAATGAATATTTAGACACAACAAAAACTCGAGTATTTCTATTTTAGTGAAAGGTCAATTATTCCAACGCAGGGAAAAAATTGGACACATCAAAATATCAGAACATCTTCTAGCTTTATCTTTCACCCATAATACTTAAAACAAAATCTATTAATTATATTTACAAATAAAATAATAATAACTTTTAGTAGCATGTGTGTAAAAGTAATTTTTTATTATATTACGCTATCCTCCAGTGAATATCTTGTATATTAATATAGAATAAATATTTAGACACAACAAAAACTCGAGTATTTCTATTTTAGTGAAAGGTCAATTATTCCAACGCAGGGAAAAAATTGGACACATCGAAACATCAGAACATCTTCTAGCTTTATCTTTCACCCATAATACTTAAAACAAAATCTATTAATTATATTTACAAATAAAATAATAATAATTTTTAGTAGCATATGTGTAAAAGTTATTTTTTATTATATTACGCTATCTTTCAGTGAATATCTTGTATATTAACATAGAATGAAGCTCGATATAATCATCGCATATACCAAAGTGTCGGATTGGAGAATTCAATAGTGGCCGGAAATCGCACTCATGATTCGTAAAATTTTGTTAAATAAATATCCTGTTACAATATTCATGAAATAAATGCCTTATCATGAGAAGATTGACGATAGCTTTCAAATGTCGCCTTTGATTATTTTATTCCCAAAAGTACTATAGCTTTTCGTGTTTCTAAAAAAGGGCTTATTTTTTAAAAATTATAAAAATCAGAAAAATATTAATTTGCATTTTATTAAAAAAAAGGTATATATAGTAAACAAAAGATGTGCAATATCAAAGAGACATTTTGAAAAATTCTGTTGTAGTAAGGATATCCTAAAATTAATGCAAGATTTGAATTTGCCACAATTCCTTCAATAAAGTGTTGGTAATCGTATTAAAAAAAAAACCATTTGGCTTAGGATTAGGGTTAGTAACAATGGAGCGTTGCACAATAAAACAAAGTCTTTTCATTGCTGAACAATATTTCAAAAATAATGAAACTCCGGCTGTCACAGTTCGAAAATTTGAGAATCCGTCCCCTAGATCGTGTGATTTAACACCATTGGATTTCTTTTCATGAGATTATTTGAAGTCAAAAAGCTATACCAACAAGCCCACAAGCACCCGTACATTGAAGGAGGAAATTCAACTCTACATCAACGAAATTCAGCCACATTTATACAAAATAGTCATGAAAAAATTCCAAAAAAGAGTGCGTATGTGCCAGCAAAGCCGTGGAGGTGTGTTATTACATACATAACCCTACCCTGTGTGCTTTACGATTCAATAAAAATAAAACAATTTAAAGAAAAAGAAAAACTGTATTTTTTATTTAATTCAAAACTTGCGTTAACACATTTATTTCTGTAATGTAACGCTCCATTTCTACTAACTCTAAACCATAGGTTATCAAAGAGGTCCAGGTGGACCCCCAGGGGTCCATAGGAGACCACACGGGGGTCCACGTAGATGTGAAAAGAAAACAGGGGTTCACAAGTTGTAAGTGGGAGTCCACGAAAAATTATCTGGTTTTCATAATAAGGAACAAAAATTTTGGCTTGGATTTACCTATTAATGTAGGCAGGTAGCATCATTCACTAGGTAGGTACTCAAAAATATTCGAGACTCAGTTCAAACACAGAATTGAATAGAACAATAGATAATAGTACAAGTGTACACCACATGTCGAGACTTGCGAAGTGCCGCCCGTGTGCCCGCTCGTCCGGGATGCTTGTTTAGACCTGCAAAGGGATGAAATGCGACTTGCGCTGTGCTTGCAATCTACATTAGTATAAATACGAATGCCAAGCACAATACTCATTTGTTTCCAGGATTTTCAACATTTTTTGGGAATACAGTAGAAATGTAGCAGCAGGAGGTCTACCGAAAATAGTAAAACTTTGAAAGTGGTCCACGAGAAAAAAAAGTTTGGGAACCTCTGCTCTAAACTATCAGCTGTCATATGTTTTTTTAATAGGCTTTCCAACACTTTACTGCAGGAATGGTGGCAAATTCAAATCTTGTGTTAATTTTGGGGCACCCTTTATAAATCAAATGTATGTCATTGACCATTCATTAAAGTGATATTTAATCCGGTCTTTGTCTAAAAATAAGTTAGCTTGAAAAAAAAAACATTTTGAGCTGGGTTCTGTAAAAAAGCAGATTTTTAAAAAAATATTACTGATATACTGCTAGCAGCATTCAGTAGAATACCTCTGCCACATTTTCGTTCCTGAAATTTTTCTACCAAAATATATGAGTCATAAAATCACACTGTTGTTAAATATCTCACAAGTTTTAAAAAAAAAAAGTCTTAACAATCAGTTGCCAAAAAACAATGCTCAAACACACACTTTATATGTTTATTACGGAAATGAGTCTCTAAGTGAATTGGAAAATCGGCAAAAAATTACCTGTCTTCTCTGATTTTTCTTGGCTAATAGCTCATTAACATATTAGTTTATATCATCATAAAAGCTCATATCAGCAGTTCGCAGCAGAATGAAAATCAGCTCACTGTTAATTAAAAATAAACAACAATTTAAAGACTTTATGACACTTAAAAGAAAAGAACAAATATAGGAGACAAGAACAGGTAAAAGACATATTATAATTATGCCAAGAATCCGACCACTAAATTTTATTCATGAGAACAAAACAGATTAAGATTCTAATTATTCTACCAGAAAAACCGCAGAGGAAATTGAGTGCAAATTGCGAGGTTATCTCTTTCAAACATCAGTTCCCTATTGGAACTTTCTATCGCTATTAAGATATCTGCAAGAATTACGCAGACACATCTGCTCAAAATTCGTAAGCTCATTTAATTATTGTTTATCGTTTGTCTTCGTTTTACGCAGTGGGAAAGACCCAAAGATGTTTGTTTCAAATTTTCTGCGAAGCCATAACATTATTTTCATTGATTTCATTTCATTATTTTCATTGTGTTTATTTCAGATTATGATTATTTTATTATCTGTTTGTTTTAAAAACAGTTCATAAGGAAAGCAATAGCAAAGAATTGCAGATAAGAGCGAAAATTGCTGCAATGATGAAAAGGTTAGCCTTGGTCTCCTTTTATCAAAACGAAATCAATCTTTCCACAACCTTTTTGAACATATCAATGAGAAAATAATAATTATTATTTTTCGCGAAATGCTATCTTTCTATGGGGGTGTATGCGCCTACGTTTAATTGATTTGGTAATTGCATATAATTGTCAAAACGCACATTCGCACAATAATATTGTGAGAATGACTGAGTCAAAAGATGAAAATTAAAAAATTTCGACTGGAGAATATATGCTGTATATACTTTATTTAGTTAGGATCTTTTGAATTTGGCAAAAAATTTTAGAATTTTTAGAATGCAAGCTTCCATTTCAAATTTTTTAAAAAGCAGTCCGAATCAAAAATAAACAAAAACAAACAAAAAAACATCTGTAATAAATGAAAGTAAATTCAATTAAAATAACTATTCTGACATTTTTAGTCGTATAGTTTAAAGCAGGATGTTGTTCTTAATTACATTTGATTATAGGGTCCTGAAAGTAGAGGAGTTTATGAAGGTATCTAAGATTTTGGTGTTTTTCTGTGCCATAGATTTCTAAACATTCCCCCATCACGATCGATTTTCAGATTACAATAATTTTTGCGATGCCATCAATGTCTGAAATGTTTTTTTTTTTTTTCGCAACTCAAAAAATGGGAAAGAAAAGCGAAAATTATATGCTTACTGGTGAAAAATAAAATGAGATTAAATTTCAAATAATTATTCATCAAGTTTTATGCTTTTTTTTTCCTTCACTATTTTGCAAAAATACTATAGACTCTAAAAAAATTTCCTGCACCGGTATTACATACCTTCTTTTCGACTCACAATCCTTAGTCTTAGAAACTTTTTTCCATACCCATCACATGTTATTTCACATTTTAAAAATACTGGCAAATAAAGGGTGTCCGAAATGCAATATGTTCCAAAATTAACGCAAAGATTTGAATTTGCCACCATTCGTGCAGTAAAGTGTTGGCAACACTATTAAAAAACAGCTGATAGCATAAGGTTAGTAAAAATGGAGTGGGAAATGGAAAGAGTATATATATATATATATATATATATATATATATATATATATATATATATATATATATATATATATATATATATATATATATATATATATTAAAAAACGACCTATTCTATAATTAGACTGCACAAAAAGCTTTTTTACTGTTCCTTATAAATATTTTAAATTTCAATATTGATTTTTAATATGAGAAACACGGCAAACAATTCTCTCGAAAGGGCAATGCTTTGTCAGATTATTAGAATTCGCAATATGAAATTGCTTACAGTATTAATTAATTAAGATCAATAACAAACATCTGGTATATGCAGTTAAAAATTGAAGAAAGAAACCCCCCGAGACTTATATTATCTAAAGATTCCTAAAGGACTTAATAGGGCCCTGGATTGAGTAGTCTTTCATGGGAATTCCCAAGCTATGAGTTGTGAGTCAATTTTTTGATGGGTCACGACAAAATCTAGAATATGTAAGTATCTTTCTATAATTTGCAAAAATGTAATGTGAGCTTAAAATCCTCATCAAACCACACATTAGAGATGTTTTTGTAAGATTACATTTAACGATTTTTTTTTCCTTCACAAAAATTTCTTTTGGGCACATAAAATTTCTTTCGAAAAAGAAATGTGTGCTGTTCGTCTCTGGAAAAATTCAATAATTTAAGAATAAAGTGCTTTCCTATAAATTCGGTTTCTAAAAAGTGGGTCATTATATTCAAAAGTTTGGAAACCTCTGGCCTACTAGTAAAATGATAAGATATATTTTTCGATGTTGAAAATACTCATTAGAATAATTCGGATTTCATAAAACTTCATTATCCTAATTCAATGCCCGATGCTAGAAAAAGAGAGGGCGGATCAGTGATAGAATTGCTAAGTTGGATTTTTCAGAGAAGACGGCCAAAATTTCAAGATAGCTCACAGTTAATTGTAGCTTGTATTGTACTAGAAACAAAAGACTTTCTGGGTCTTCTGATTTGCTGTAAGAACGAACCATCTGGATGTTTTAAGTTATCCTAGTCCAACTTGTGGTGGGTATTTAATGTAAAAAAAAGCCCTATTTATTATGATTCAGTCAAATTGTTAACAAACACTGTTTGATAAAGCTATCTTGCGTAATCAGGAAAAAAGTACTTAAAATTAGCTTACTAAATATATGGGATGTCCCAAAAAAGTTGAGCAAGTTTTTATTTCCTTAATTATTGTAATTAGCTATATACTTTCAATTGTAAAGTTTCATCAAATAAAGTATCCAAAATTGTGAAAATATTTTGGCTTCTGTAGAAGATCAGAATAAAAAATTACAAAAATCAAATTTTTATACGGTTTTCATAGCTAAAACAGTTCAATGAGTAGAATTTATTTATCTTATAAGAACAAAAAGCCCATGCTTCTAGCTGTAAAATATACTGAGATATTAAGGCACACTTTTTGATTTAGATTATTTTCCCATACCTCTAGCAGGTTTTAGAACGAGACTTTGTTGCAATTTTTAGGGATTATATAAATACCATGAAAGATTATTAAAAGAACAGAATCAAAAAGTAATAACGCATTTATTCTTTCATTAATTTTTTTAAAAACAGTCAGATAATTAATTGAAATGCTTAAGATTTGTTCAAATTTAATATCTACGACACTTTTGCAAAGTTACATTCTTTTAACAATACTTGAACATATGAGCAACTTTCAACAGCACTGAGCATATTAGATTGAATTAATAATTTTTGACTTAAAGATTTTTTTAATTCATCTATAAAGATCTATAGAGAGTGTACTGCCAAGACCAAATCATTTCTTAAATTAAACATAATGGCACAACATATTGTTGTAAGAAATAAAACTAACCACAGAGTTTCTAAAAATGACACACATCTGCAGAAAATTGCCACTGGTGATGAATATCTTGTACGAAGAATGATTTTTACCGTTCCAAAAATCGTAATTTAGAAGATTAATATTTCTATCTCAATTAAAGCAATATTCGGTTGTCCAAGTGCATTTCTCAGAAAAGAAGGATTTTATTTCTTTAGGACAAAATTGTAAAATTCTAGATGTTGATCATGCAGTTGTCCATGTAATTGTTCAAACGGTCCGTGTACTCCAAGTATAATGTATGCTTACCAGTTATTATGTTGAAATACTTTCTATACTGTCGATTTTGGAGTGTTGAGTTATAGATTGGCTGTTCATACACTAGTATGAGGGTAAATTGAAAATGCAGTTCATACACTAGCATCAGGGTAACTTGAAAAATGCAGTTCATACACTAGCATCAGGGTAACTTGAAAAATGCAGTTCATACACTAGCATCAGGGTAACTTGAAAAATGCAGTTCATACACTAGCATCAGGGTAACTTGAAAAATGCAGTTCATACACTAGCATCAGGGTAACTTGAAAAATGTAGTTCATATACTAACATGAGGGTAACTTGAAAAATGCTGTTCCTACACTAGCATAAAGGTAACTTGAAAAATAAACTGAAATGCCAATTTCTGTGTCACATGTATAACCCTCATCATCCTCGTTCTTCTTCGAGAAAATAAGGATCCAGAATTTGTAATCGCTAATCCATTCTGAAAAAGCACTTCCTAGAAGGATGCCGTGAATTTGAAAAACGACGCCTGTATTTTTCTACAACTGGACCAGAATTATGATTACATACAACAAATATTGTCAGTATATTTCAATTTTCCTTATTACTGAAATTTGTGATTCTTTTTGAAAGCTTACAAGTCCTAATAAAGATTTTTTTTTCTCGATTTTGCACTTATCCGCCGAAATATCTTAAATTTTGTCTGCAAGTAAAAAAAAACAATTTAGGTATTTCTCTAATCTTAGATAAGAATTCCATAACAGCAAATGATATCCAATTTTGTTTATTCTTTAAATAAACATTATTCTAATATTAAGGAAGAAAGATAAAATAAAGGTACTTCTTGCGAATTCTATTAAAATGTATGTTTTATGAAAAGAAAATATATATGATATATGTCTGCATTTTCAATTATCATTTTAAAAAAAATCACTTTTGATGATTTTTGCGCTTATTTTCGAAATTTAATAAAGTCATCGCTAAAATCAAAGATATTTCGAAAAATGCTGTAACTTCATAAGATTTGAGTTATGATTCTAATAAATCAAAAAGTGTTGAGGAGTGCTGTTTTATATTCAGAGAAAAATTCAAACATCTGATATCAATTTTTTACTACCGCATTAAATGAAAGCAGTAAATGGAAATCCCGTTTTAAAGCTGCAATTACAGAATTAAAACCATTTGAAATGATTTAATGTTTTTATGAAAGCATTTTCACAATGTACATCAAAACATCTTTATTGCAATTGAGGAAAAGGAGGCAATTAAAGTCAGATTTATTAGTTTCTAGAAATTAATTTATTTAATTTCGTCATTCTTCTTCAAAATTTTTGCCGCCAATTTTTTTCAAAAAAAAAAAAAAATTAATGAGGTGCTCCTGCCTTTAATCAAATGTCTGTTATTTTAAACGATTATATATATATATATATATATATATATATATATATATATATATATATATATTTCCACTTTCTCTTGGCAGTTGCAAACATTTTAAATAAAACTTCATTTTGTATTTCAAGATGAATTCACCATTTCGTTGGCAGAATAAACTCCTATAAAAGTAAAACACACAGTTTTCTAGCACATTAATTATTAATTATCATAAATTAAATTAAAAATTTGATCTCTGATTAGAGGCCAAGAATTTTAAACCTGCAAAGTGCAAATTTTTTATTTTAATTATTTTCTACTTTTTAAGCTTTAATTTATAAATTCATTATTATAAATATCATGAATTTGAAATCAATTTATCTCGAATTCGATGCCAGATGGCCCTACTAGTATGGAATCAAAATTAAGTTAATCGATTAACTTATAATTAAGTTCATTGTCACAAATAATTAAGTTAATTATATTTCAAGCCAGATAAATTATTAAATCTATAAAAATTAAATATATAAAAATTAAATTTAATTGAAGCTGTACTAGTAAGATAGGTGTGGGGGTCAAAGAAAAGACTGCTTCTTAGATTTTTTTTTTTTCTTTTGTATCCTTTTCCCGAAATTTTTTTAATCAACAATTAACATAGATGGAAGTTTTATTTTTAGAATTACAGTTTTTAAAATATTTGATGAGCTAACTTCTAAACGCTAAAATCTTCATTTTACAATTTTATCAATACCTTTTTCTTTTTCAACAATCGTTATGCTAATGAATTATTTTCCTTTGCTTAACATGAATGTTTAATCATTTTCCTTTTTTGTAAAGAATTTAAATCATAAAGTTCGACGGATAAAACTTTCTATATCAGAAATATGTTAGTATCTGCAATTAAGTGGATGAAAAGCATCAGGTAATAATTTAAATAACTTCCATTCTTTACTAGATTGCGAAATCGAAAGTAGATAATTTTAAATTTTTAATATCTTTAAAAGAAATGTCTCAGGAAAACGAAAATGAGTGAAACTTTTATATCTGTGCTGCCATCTATACGCTAATGTGGAAGTTAATATTGTGGTCACAGAATTGCATTATTGTAAATTTCCAGATATGTAGCTAGTAATGTAAATTATTCGTTGGATTTAAAAAACAACATAAAAATATTGTTTTAATAAAAATATAAAAATTATTTATTTTGATACATACTATTTAGCTTCAAAAATGTTATTATTCGGTATGGTATTAACAGAATCTTTTTTGTCAAGGAAAAAATGAAATACGCAGCCATGAAAAAGCAATGATACGATACTGTCCAATGAATGTTGAAATGCTCATCAAACAGAAATGGCCTTTAAAAAAGTTTATGGAAAAGCGTTATTTTGTGCAAAATAAAAATTGTGTAGACAAAAATTTCGAAATCTTAGCCTATAAAAATCCAAATTACTGAATATATTTCTTTAATGTTTGTTCATAAATGCAATGAAGTAAATACAAAGTTTTTTGATACTTAATTAATTAAATTTGTTAATTAAAACATTTGTTTCTATGCATTTAAAATATTATTTTATTTTTAAAGCTGACTTTCTTATTCAGTGAAAACATTATAAGCATTTAAAATCGTTTTAATTAGTTGCCATTCGCAATGATTAACTAAATTTTGTATTATTCTTTAAAAAATAATAATAACTTAGGGGTAAAATTAGCATTTAGTACTTTTTAAATCTGCTTAGAACAATCTAATTTTTTAGAAACTTCGAGTTTTTTAAATATATTTTAGTAGAAATGAAATTCCCATTTTAATTAAAAACAAAGCTGTAGATGATAAAAGCATTTTGCGTATTATAAAATTTTATATAAATATATTTTTAGAGTATTGAATAAAAATCACAAATAATATTAGGAAAAAAAAAGTTTGTTTTTTTTTTTTTTAGCTCGTTGACATTCAAATGAATAAAAAATTAATTTAGTCTTACATATGACATTTACATCATGTAGTCGTCACCATCGTGCTGCCATCTGTATGCTGATGTAGAAACTAATATAGTAGTCGGGTCATCTGAAATTTTTTATCTAAATGAATCAGCTTGTATAAAATGCAGTTGTTGGTATCACAGCGCTTGACAATTGTGTGCAATGAAATTAGAAGTATGTATTAGTATGCGTATTACATGTATATATTTTTTATACTAAATACGATTAGAAAGAATTAAAAATGTATGTCATTTTTTATCAAATATTATTTTATTCAAAATAATCTATGCATGATGATATCACCTTGCATAGATTGATTTCAATATACACCTGTATCGTAAGCAAATGTTACATTGAAATACAGTAATTGCGTCTGATAGTTTGGATGTTTTTCTTTCCTTTCTCACTATTAAAATGTTTTCATAGAAAAATGCTGGTCAATATATTTTGATTGTGCAGTAGTCTCTCAGTATTCTGACGCATAATTTTAGAAACAAGATTATTACAAGATTACTTACAGACCGACAGATGATCAAATCGTTGACGAATTTGATTCAAAATTTTGAGATGCTAAAATCGATGTCATTCAAAATTTGATAGAAATCTGCAAACTTAGTGTTAAGAAATTCCAGCGCAGAGCTTTTCGTGTTTTCATATTCATAGACAAACATAGTTCCAAAAGTATTTTATTCGGAGGTTTGAATCCCGAAGATTAGGCAAAATCTAAATTTCAAATTTTTTGGTCGTTACATCTCTTTTTCTTTGAATAGTTTGTATACGAAAAAGTAAAAAATGAATTTTATTGGCATTTATTTATTTATTTGTTTGATTTGTTTGGTATCTTTTGACAAGAGTAACAAGAGACCTAGAATTAACTTTGGAGCATCATAAAAATCTTGCTTTACTTTTTTTTTTTTTTTTTTTTTTTAGTCTTGAATCATTTAGTGTATTCACTTTTGGAAGTCCACAATGAATGAAATACACATTTTCCGGCACATGGATAAAAAGTTCCAAATTGTTGCAAAAAAATTAATTGAAGTCAAAATATTTAATAAGTCACTAAATAAAATATAGCTAATAAATGCTCAACAAACAAGTAAACACGAGTAGAAAAACATCGATTCACTGTTAAAAACCAATACCAGCGGTTCTATATGAATACATAAAATTATCCCCCCAAAAAATCCCCTGTTTAAACAAGCAAAAGGAAAGGAAAGGATGAAAGGAGGAAGTAAATGAAAAGGATGTATTTTCCCCATTCTATCAGTATTTCCCTAAATTGAGATAAAAACTTTTCCACTGATCTGCGAATTCATTGAAATCCGTTAAACACTGAAAGCCCCAACACCGCCAAGAAAATACAGTCAATAATCGGGAAGTTTTGGCATGGTGAAATATGTTTTTTTTTTTTTTTCCATCAAAAGGAAAATATAAGCATCTGGATAAAAAAAAATAAGAATATTATATAAGGACCATAAAAAAATGAAGCGCTGAAGAATATTTTTATAAAAACAAACGTGTCAATCAAGATTTTTTTTTAAGAGATGAGTTAAACTTTTTTTCTCTGTTTTTACTTTGCTTTTGTAGTGCTGAACACTAGCTAACTTCGAAAATCAGCTAAGTCGCAAATATTATCATTTATATTATTTTATATATATTAATAAATTCTTATTAATTTAATCATATCAATGTATAATATTAATTATATAATCCAATTCACCAGCTTAATGTAACCTAAGTTCAAAAAATAAATTATTACAAAAGACTGAATGACTGAAAAAAGACTGAAAAAAATGAATTAATTACACACACACAATAAAAAAAATAATAATTTTTAAAAAAGAACAGAAAATTCATTAGTACTTGAACTAAATTTTTTATGCAGAGTAAAACAAGATAAAAATCACGATATTCAATGACGATTATTTTTCTTTTGGTTAAGCATGAAAAGAATTTAAATTACAATTATATAACTTATTTAGCTAAAGTCAATATTATCCCTATTAATAATACAGATGAAAGTGAGTGTGCATGTGTGTACTACAGGACATACCATTAGACCACAGGCTTCCACTGAGTAATTCTTTCCACTGAGCGCGGGAGCCTTCCTTGGAATCAGCAGCAGGCCCAGAGGCAAAAATATTTTAATTTTAGGTATGATTAGCTATGGAAGAGTTGATGCTTATTACCTTTTTCCCCCTTGTTAAGGGGATGGGGGTCTAGAAAAGTATAGAAGCTTCTGAGCTAAAGTTAAAAAGTCTTTTTCTTCTTTCATATTTCATTTCATTTTAACGCAGAAAGTAATAACCGTGACTGTTTTGCAGAAGTTTTGTTTATTTTGTCCGCTATCTTTACTGGCAACTTGGCATCCTTGGCACAGCAAGGGGCACACTAAACTACCCTTTTACTGTGCACTCTAAAGTAAAGAATGCTTATGATGTAAGTAACACTTTAGACATAGCAGACATTTCTGTCACATATGATGCAACGTGGCTAACACGTATATATAGATCTCTTATAGGGGTTAGCATTGTAGATGATACATTAAGCGACTATGTTGTTGATTTTGAAATCATGTGTAAAGTATGCCTGCTTTGTTCATATGCTTCCAATGAGCTTGGAAGAGACAGCATTGAATTTAACATTTAGTTTGAAGGGCATTAGTATGAGTGCAATATTAATTATACTGGATCATCTGATTCCATGGAATTAAAGGCTGCTGAAATTTTGTGGAAGTATTCCACTTCTTTGGGATTCAGATGTGCTACTGTTTTATCTGATGGTGACAGCAAGACATATCAACGTCTTGAAAGTTTGAGCATATATGGTAAAAAATATTAAGTTCTTCAATAAACCATGTTAGCAAACGCTTAAGAACAGCTTTAAGAAAATTCTGTGAAAAGTGGTGGGCTCGAAGTGTGACTTTAAGTGGAAAACAACATGAAAGCCTGAATGATAATACTACAAAAAAATTAACCGTATATTATCAAAGAGCAATTTTGCACCATAAAGGTAATGCAGAAACTATGAAAACTGCTATTTATTCTACACTCTTCCATAGCATATCCACAGATAAAAAGCCCCAACATAGCAAATGTTCAAAAGGCCAAGGCTCATGGTACTTTTATAATTCTGCAATTGCTAAAGGCATAAAACCAGGAAATCACAAAACAAATGTGAAGACTCCAATAAAAGAAAAACATTTGAGTAAGATTTTGCCTATTTATCACCTTGTTTCAAATGAACTGCTTGAAAGATGTCTTCGATGTCACATGCAAAATGCAAATGAAAGTTTGCACCCCAAAGAAATATTCTTACACAAACAATGTTTGAGCCGCTCTGTGGCCCATTCAGTATCTGAATACAATCTTGAAGTAGGGTATTCCACTAGAAAGACACAAAAATGCTTGGATCTAACTATTGGAAGTGCCACAGTCAGACTTTCAAACACACTTGAATTGAGTAAGTAGTCATTGCAAAAGAGGCGGAACATTGTTAAAATGCAACAGACTCGTAATCTGGTAAAAAAAAAGCAATAGTTGAAAGGGAGAGACTATTAAATAAAAGAAAGAGTGACACATGCAGCTGGATATTTTTAACTCATAATTCCTGACAATAACTTCTGCTTTCAACTAACAGTATAATTCAAAATTTCGCTATATATAAAAATTAAATAAATTTTCTTTCAAAGTAATAGCAAAATGAAATTAATTGAAGTAGTAAATCTTATAAGTGTTTTACACAGAAAAGTACGTTATATATTACATTGAACAATAATACACTATATTACCTAGCTATTGCACTCTTTTTTTGGTCATTTTCAAATATGTCATTACTGCTTATTTCAATTAATGCTTTGATTATTTCAACTATATACTTCAGATTAACACAATTTTTTTAAAGAATTATGTTTGAATGATAATATATTATTAAAAATATTTTGTATTTATATAAGCTATTTCATAATGGAAATTTTTGTGTTTTTAAAACTGTTTTTCGTTGCATGCATTGTCTAGAAAATTTACCTAATTCAAAGTGGCTAATTTCATTTGAATTTCAATCAAATGGTCTAGAATTTTTGCTGTGTCTTATTAGTTATTTGATAAACAGCACTGCAAAACATTTAATAAATATTTTGACAAAAAAAATTTACTGAGTAAAAAAATTAAAATTTTTGTATATTTTTTCTCCAATTTTTCTAATAATCCCTATATATGATAATGGTCATTAATATATCTGATAATAATGTATATTAATAAAATTGGTATTTTAGCACTTACAAATGCTATATTATTCCTCTGAGAGAAAACTAACTGGATATGAGCTGCTTTTATTATAATTTTATTGCGTTGAAAACTTTAAAGCTGTTTTTCTCAGTTTCCTTTTTTTCAAAATTCTTTCGGCTATAAAATGTTAAAAGTCAATCACATTTTATTGTAATTGCATGAAATTTTTTCTGTTCAGTCTTAAAGGCATTCTTGATAGAATTAGGAATGAATTTGTAGAAATGTGATTAGATTTTTTTCTAAAAATGTTCAATCTAATATTTTCCAAAAAATTTCACAAAATTTAGTGCAATATTTTTTTTTTCTCCCTAATATAGATATCAAAAATCCGATCCTTACTTTTGTTACATACATTGTGAGGTCCCTTTAAAAAAATTTTTTTGAAACTTGTACAAGAAGCATTTTAAAAAAAGCTTAATTTTTAAAAAAATATTTAAATTTGTAACTTTTGATTCTGAAAAATATTTTAGAAATATAAGTTTCTGCACATTTAGCATCTATCTATTACAAAATTTGAAAATTGGGAAAAAATATTTTTTGGTATCAAGTCCCCTTAAATGTTATTCATTCAACTTATGATTGTCTCTATATTTAGCCGAATAATCAATAAGCTGTCTAGTGAATAAGCCATCATATTTTGCCAACAAATCAGCCGGTTCGCCAATCTTAATCCTCGTTAAAATTTTAATAATCAAATATTTTATGTAATTCCTACTTTAATAGCTACTTCATCAAAATATTTTAGAACTTCAAATTTTGATAGTCATATATTTCACACATAATATTATAAAGGCCTTTAGTTATAACGTAATATGTATCTCTCTAATTTTCGGTAGGATTTATACTTTAAATTAAAGTGGAAATGATTAATCTGCAATTAATATAATAATATTTTTTACTGAAGCAAAGCATTTTTTTTATAATATGATTACTGAAACCAGAGTCACTGAGCATTTAAACCTTATGGGCACTAAAGAATATCTTTCTTAATTTATGTAATATCTCAAGAATTTGTCAACAAAATTTTTTCAGATTCATCATGAACAGATCGATTAATTAACAATGTTTAATTTTAAATGCATTAAACACTAAGAAAATAAACAGAATCTTTTAAAATTATCGGTCGAAGACAGGTTTAAAAAAATTACTTAAAAAAAACGATGCACTTAAGCTAACGTAAATGCAATTTAATTATAAAAGCATACAGCTAACCTAAAAATAATTTAAATCAAGTCCGCATCCGTTGAAAATAAACAATCAGAACACAATGCGCATGCGTGAATTTTCAACGCCAGTTATGGTAACGCAAATGCGTGAATTTTTCTACGCCAGTTGGGGTAACGGTATGCAGATTAGATTTTAATTTCCTTTATTCTGTTTTATTTTAATTCAAAAGTACTTCAGACTGAATCTGAAAGATCGATTAATTAACAATGTTTAATTTTAAATACATCAAACATTAAGAAAATGAACAGAATCGTTTGAAATAATCGGCCGAAAAATCTTAAGCCTAGCCTCATTAGAGTGGGGGGGGAAACCGGAAGTCTTAATCATTTGGCGGTGGGGAAAATAAAAAGATTTTTTTGGCTGGAAAGTTAGTTTTTAATTAATAATTAAAATTCTAATTAAAAATACAAAAAAAGGGAACTCAGGTGCACATCTCCGACCTCCAAGGTATACATGTACCAAATTTGGTAGCTGTAGGTCAAATGGTCTTTTCTGTAGAGCGCCAACACACACACACACACATTGAGCTTTATATAAGTATAGATAGATGACACCTGGCTAATTGCAGAGTTTTTAACTCAAATTCGTCAATAGTTCGAATTTTTTCATTGGCTCCTTGCTTTTCCTACTTATTAATGCTAAAATACTTTTTAAAATCCTATTATATTTTGACTATTTGAATATGTAAATTAAAAATTGTATTGAATTTTGAATTTTTTAAATTTAACTATATTTGTGTATTGTGTTTTCATTCTTTGTAAGAAAAACTTAATCTCTTAATTTACTCGAAAGATCGCAGAAAATTTTATTAGCGACTCCCGAGAACAAAAGCTCGGTGACTGGAAATCTAGTTTCAGTCAAATTTCAAAGTTTTTTTTTTCCCTCTCTCTCTCTCTCTCTTTCCCAACTTAACCATAAATTTTCCTTTTTTCACCGGTAGAATTTAATACAGAGAATTAGATTTTTCTGAATCAATACAGCAGTTAATGTAAAATTTTGGTATACTTACGGAAATCATTTTCTTATATGTTATTCTTATATTCCTTTTTTACGTAAGAATTTTTCTGGAATTGTTCTTCCGTACAGAGTTGCATAATTTCTGAAACGAGATTTTTTGGGGAAGTTTGAAATTGAAATGAGTTTTATCGTCAGAGAATTAGTTGTTATTAAAACCTTCAAATAATGAATATGTGCTTGCTAGAATATACGTTATTCTAAGATTAGATCCAAAAAGGCATTCTTAATGCGAAATATATTTTTAAAAATAATCAATTACACAATTAAATATAATTGTGTCATTGATAAAATTGCTTGAATTGATTTTTATGTCATAAAATTATACGCAATTTTATGTTTTTATTAAGTACCGTCACAGAAAGATAATGGAACAATTTTAATTGCTGTAACAACATTTAATGCAATCCTGCAATTGAATTGTTAATTTTATTTAAATTATTTTAAATACAATATTTCAAAGTTGTTGACTTTATATCATTGGATAAAATTATATAAAATAATGACAAATTAAATAGATAAGTTAATTTAATTAATATATTATTAAATAACAATCATGATATATCTTTAGCAGTAGTTTATATATAATTTACAATGATACTGCACGTTTTGCAATTTCAAAAAGATTGAACATACTGTTTTTGAAATGCTCATACTTCTACCCTTTAAAAGCTTTAATTACAATTTAAGCATTGATAAGAAAACTATGAAAAAATATGTAAGATAAAAAGTGAAACTTCTGTAATGAAATTACGCTAAATCCAAAGTATAGAATGGAGGAAAATATAACTAATTTACTTGCGTTCTCATCACAGAAAAAAAAATCAATTAATAAGATAAGTAAAAAAAAAACAAAAATAACAAAAATACTAAGACATAATCATAAAAGACATCTTTCGATTAACCTTAATAAATGACTACCCAACTAGCTATTCTTGATTTGCAAGGTACGTTGACGTGGGTGTTAATTCATAATCAATGGATCACCAAAGTTGATAGTTAAATGCTTTACAAACAGCTGCCTGCGTGGAGCAATGGTTATTGTGAGATTGAATAAAATTCGTTATAACGTTATCAGATTAATTTTTTCGTTTCGCCGCTATTCAAAGACTATTTCGGCACGAATCTCGTTATTTTGAGTAGTGATCAGATACGATACGACACCTGAAGTAGCACCTAATAATCCAAATATCAGTGCTATAGAAAAGCGAGGACGTTTGGCCATCGGCGACAGATTTTGTGTGTATCAGGTTCAAGTACATGACAGATTTACGGTGGAATCGGATCTTGATACCTGCATTTTCAAAAGAGTTTCGGAAGTCGAGGGCTTATTTCGAGTCGAAGGCAACCGAAAATTTTCGAATTGTGACTGGAAAAGATGCAATTCATTATAATACTCCGATTCTAGTTCAGATGACAGCAATTAGAACACAGTAATTTTCATTTTAAATGAATCGAAACAGGAAACTACTGTTGTTAGATGGATACAGACTATCCAAAAAAGTTCGTGTCATTTTAGTTAGTGAGAAATGACGATCAAGTAATTTCGTGCAAGCCCATTTTATTTAGAAAAATAATTTGCTACAGCTGGAATTACATGTTCCCAACGAATTACAAGCTTATATCTCTAACATTTATGAAAGTTCTTGACCCTTTAGGCGACAAATTGAATTAAGGGGCATCATCTCGGTAGCAGAATTGTCACTCACACAACAGATAAAAAAAAATAGGAATAATAAAAAGGAGTGACGTCCAGAAAATAAGGCAGGTGAAATTAAACTTCTCATCCAAGTATTTCGAATTCTTCCATTGTCGTTTTCGCTGAATGAGATCTGGTGTTAGCATGAAAAATGATCACTCCAGTCCTATTTACTAATGCTGACTGCTTTTGGGTGCCGCAAAAATCTTGAGGTAAGGTCTCGGCTTCTAGGGCGGAGGAATCCAGGCTCAAAACCCGATTCCACCGAAGTTTAGTTTAGTTATATTAAAAGTCCCGTTTTAAAGCAACACTAGGGCTATTTTGGGACGAACCTCGTAATTTTGAAAAGCAGTCAGATGACGAGGACGACACCTCAGCTGTCACTTTCCTCTCCTAACTGCCACACCACATCAGCTGGAGGACATTTGGCCCCGAAAGATTTAACGAGCACCAAACCTGCTTACATATGACGGTTCTTCGGTGGAATCGGGTCTTGAACTTGAAACCTTCCGTTTTCTGAACCGAGACCTAACCACCAGACCCTGATTTCACCGAAGAACTATCATGTAACGAGGCTCGTTGGGGGCAAAATGTTCTCTCAGTGGTGTAATATGGATGCTTGGAGAGGGGAACCGTTTCTTCATCTGACCACGTTTCAGAATTACGGGGTCCGTTCCGAAACCTCTCTCAAGTTTCCTCAAAACGTGGCGTAAATATAATTAAATTAAGTTAGTTGTTTTTGACGCAGTGCAACTGTAACTTTTTGTAACCGATATTAGCACATCTCGGCTTTTTTCTCTTCTTTTTTAAGTGAATGGCACGTAAAATAAAGCTAAAGAAGGCAGTTTTACAAAAGTTCCGCAATTTAGAGGGCCCCGCTATTTTATTTATTTATTTTATATTTATAGGGTAATCTAATTTCGTATCTTCATTTGATTTACAATAGCCATATTC
The DNA here is from genome assembly GCF_947563725.1 of Argiope bruennichi. NCBI lineage: Eukaryota > Metazoa > Arthropoda > Arachnida > Araneae > Araneidae > Argiope > Argiope bruennichi. The sequence goes on from NC_079162.1 coordinate 89,706,883, forward strand.
AAATTAGAACAAAGAATAGTTTAAATTTGAAAATATTAGTCCTAAAATCTTCAGATTTTCACATTCGCTTAAGAGATCAGTATAATTCAATGATTTTTATGCTTGACTAAGTACATGCCAAACTTTATATTAGAGCATTTAGATGTATTTAGTTGCAACAGAAAACAGTTTAAAAGTTTTGTAATTGCTAACCACTTTGTTTAAAATTAGTTTTTAAGCCGCGAGATGATAACAATTTTATTTTAACGAGACTAACTATTAAATGCTTTGTCATGTCAGTATGGCGTCAATATTTCTTTTAAAATAGTTTATATAGAAATTTTATTAAACTCAATACAAAAATATTTGGTTTTGGAAGTTAAGTGTGGAAAGGAACTTGCATGTCTAGAACCTTAAAAGGCTTGATCCGCCCCTAAATGTAATTATTAACTAATCAGTGATTAAAATTTGTGATTAGATGCGTTTTTGTGGTTTGAATATTTACAGTAGGAACTCTGAAATTTAAGAGCAAATTTCGAATAGCTGAAAATTTGGTAATCCAAAGCAACTTCTTATGCTTGATGGAAGTTCAAGTTCGCAATAAGAATTTTTTTTTAAAGAGAACTATGAGTATTAAAGAAATCAGATTAGAATCTGAAATTCAGAGATCTTTTTTGAGAGATTTGCAAATAATAATAACCGAGTTTCCCATAAGACATGATGTTTGATATGGTAATTCTGATTACATGTTTCAGAAACTTATTTTGCATTAGAATAATCAGGGCAAGTTTATAGAGAAACTTTCCCAACATGAAAGATTCTCGAGAGTAATTATGGCAAACAACAGACAATCGTGGTACCGTTTTGGACTTTTAAAGAACAAAATTTCAACTAGTGGGAGATTTCAAAGAGTAAAGAAGGCTGGAGAAAATATTTTGTAAATATATGTACGAATTTATTCTTTTATGCAATGCTTAATAAAGTATGAAAATGCACATATGAAAAATAAATGACATTATATTCCTCATGTTAAGGTAAAACATACACATATATTTATTTTGACTTAAAAACCAATGCATTTTAATTTAAGAACTATTAGATCTTGAATTGCAACTGCCTTATGCTCATTTTTAGAGTTTAGTTTAATTATTTTAATGTCCCGTTGTAAAGCAACACCAGGGCTATTTTAGGACGGACCTAGTAATTTTGAACAGCGGTCAGATGACGAGGACGACACCTGAGCTGGCACCCCCCTCTCCACACCACACCAGCGGGAGGACGTTTGGCCCTGGCAGATTTAACGTGCAACAGACCCCCTTACACGACGGTTCTTCGGTGGAATCGTATTTCAAACCTGAAACCCTCCGATTTCGAAGCCGAGAACTTACCACCAGGCCACCACGGCCTACTCATTTTTAGAGACATATTGTTATTGTTAAGTACTTTATTCCATCTGAGTTAGCTCAAGTAAATATTTCCCCCGAAAATGAAGGTTCTTTTCCCCCTCACTTTCATGCATTGGTTGCTTTTTTTTTCTTAATGTTTTTAATGTGTTATATATGAATGTTCTATGATTAAGTGTTTTATTCTTTATTTTATTAAGACATCTTTATCCAAAATCTATTAAAAATTTAGAAGCATTAGCAGATATATCATTTTTGTCTAAATTTTAAAAAAATCAAAGAAAAAAATTACAAATATTCGAACGCATAGTGATGAATCTACAATATAATACTAAATATAGAATCTGAAAAATTTAGGTGCTCATTTATTTAACAAGTTTCGCACATTTGAGTAAGTTCTTTTAGTTTATCTAAAAAGCTACCATTTCACATATATTTATTTTTTTTTCGTCAATTGCAGTCTTATTTCATTAATGATATAATTGCAGCCTAATAAAGTAGACTGCAAAAAGCAGATATTTTAAGCTCAGTAAACGCAATCTATAATTGCACATTTTTTTTTACTCCAGTAATTTATAATTAATTTACATAATTTGGCAACAGAAAGGCAAAGAGTGTTGATACTAGTTGCTTGTGTTTTATTAAATTTATTTTAACCCATAGCCAGTTTTTAGTCAGAGAATTATCACGATGAAATAAACATAATAGATTAGAAAAATCTGAAAATAATGGCCGGAGAAGTAACAGATGAATAAAATGATGCTTCTTTTTCGAACTATTTAATAAATTCTAATTCAGAGAAAACAACCTTATTCTCCATTCATATATAATATAAATGCTTCAATTTTCCTAATAATTTCATCGACAGATGATCGAAATAATGAATTTAAAAAAAAATCACAAATCATGATATCTTAGAAGAAAGACAAAATAGTTTATGAAAATGCGGCATTCTATTCACCTGCCACCTTGTTGGTTGTTCTGCTGAACCGGAAAATAATAATAATAATCATTCATCAGCAAATTATAAGGTGATTGAATGATATTTGACTCAGATGTCTGAACATTTACGGACAATTTGATCGACATCCCTCGCACTGAGTTCTTAATCAACAGAATTCTGAGCACTGAGTTCTTAATCGACTAAATGCGACATTATATTGACCCGTCACAAAATCCACTATTCTGCCAAATGTAATCATTCAACTGACTTAAACCGTTATTTGGATATTTCGATTGTTTACAATATATTAATTTTAAATTAGTTTTTAAATTATCATATTCGTTAATTCCAATGTCTACATAACCGTTCCGAAACGGCGAAGACTTCTGTCGACGAAACTCACAATTTTTCACCGACGAGAAGGGGACAATTGCGTCCCCTGTGTAACGACTAACGCCACCACCGACACCAATATGAACTATCAGTTCATTTATCAAAAATAACCTACATTTTGAGTGAAACATCTATTTCGACGAATCACAATATTACCTTTACATGAAGCAGAACCCACATTTCCTCCGATCATCAAACATAATTTGATGATTTTGTAGAGAAAGATTTTTCCTTTCATATATAAATTACTTCAACTAAATGTCAATAAATATTTGGAAAAATTACTATCAGAAATAAAATGTTACATAAAATATTCTGTTCTGTGTATACTTTCAAATTTTGTTGACTAAAAAAAGAAAGTCTTTCGAGCATCGCAACTCCTGCTTTTAATCGATTCCCACACGCCTCAACTTAATTGGTCTCTCTTTTATCCCAGCCTCCACCCCCCGTGAGAACTGCTCCTCTGTCCACCACCTTTCAATTCTAGTGGCGAGTTTTCTACAGCCACCAACAAATGACTGTTCACTTGAACCTGATTGATCTCTCACCCACCCCAGCCTCCACGCCACTTCACTAGAACTGCTCCTCCATCTACCGCCTTTCCATTCTAGTATCAAGCTTTCTACAGCTACCAACAGATGGCTCTGTTCAATTTCGCCTTCATCTCGTCATTGATTGGTCTCCACTCAAAGATGCCAATATCAATAGCGCTTTGAATTCGGAAGTCCTTCGTGATGTCACAAGTTGAAAAGGTAAATAAGCGTGGCGGAATGAACGAAACTTAATTAGAATTTTTAATAATTCATATTTCACAACAACAGCAAAAAAGAATCGACAAACGGGTGAGTGGTATGATGAGTTGCGTAGCGATTCGTTCTTGAAAGCATCAAAATTTCCTGACTGCATAATTGACTGACACACAGGAGAAGAAAAACTTGCAATCGGCCAACTGATTCTTTTATCCATACCCCATTCAAACAAAAATTTCGCCTTTGCTCTCTTGATATCTCTTTTTTGGATTTACATTTTCGCTTTCATGTTGCTTGTGGGAAATGCATTTGATCTTATACATTTTTTTTTGTTACAAGTCACTCATAAAAAAACATATCAGTAAATTTCTGAAATACAATAAAAATAACAAATTTAGAGAAATCTAGAGATAAAGCTGATTTTTTTAAAACTCTATTTTTCCGAGAATTATTTTTTAAACATGTCCGTTTGTCTTCTGAACTGCCAGTGATAGTAGAATGCTCTGGAAACTGGGTTTTTTTTATATAGGTATAGTCTTTTACAGCATCAAGATACAATTAAAGAAAACTTTTCGCCTTTCATCATAAAGTTAATGCACATAAATATTCTAAGAAGCATTACACGACAAAACAGCCTTTGGAATTTAAATTTATTACTACTATTAAATTTATTTACATTATTATTAGTCCAAATTTATTTTATCTAAATTTTATCTTTAATAAAGATGAATGAGTGTTTGTGCATGTATTGGTGCTCTACACGCTAGACCGTTTAACCTACATCAATTAAACTTGATGCATGTATATATATATATACTTTGGAAGACAGGAATGCGCACCTTGGAACGTGGTTCCCTTCCTTGAAATTTTAATTAAAAATTAGGCAAAAGGCTTTCTGTTTTTAGAAACAACTTCTGAAAATATAACAATGCAAAAATAATTTTTACAACCTCTTAAAATTAAAAAAATTTATCATTTCAATGATACTAATATTTTTGCTGTATAATTTTTTTTTTTCTATACCTAATTTAAAAAAAAAAAAAAAAAAAAAAAAAAAAAAACACATTTTAAGCAAGTTTTCTGACAAGGATACGAAGACACGCAAGGATTTTGAACGAATATTAAATGTATCACAAATGACAAAAAAATATATAAAAATGCAAACATTTTGGAAGAAAAGCAAAATTATTCATAAAAGTCACTAAGTTGAACATATCTTTTTTAACAATCAGAATTACCATTGATATTAGTACAAAAAATAATGAAATGTGTAAAATAGTGAAATAAAACTTCTGTCCATAAGACATTTTTAATAAAGCTTACCTGATTTCAGGAAAGCAAGCAATATATTTACTTAATTCTGAAAATAATCTGTAAAAGATTTAAATTTATATTTAAAACATACTATTAACATGAAGAAGAATGCCAAATTTTATGGTGATTTAAGTTAGAAATTTGGTTTTATTGTTAAAAAGGTACAAATAGCAGAGTATATCCACTTTTTTAAAAATAAAGCTTGGGGGAGTTGACAGAAAATAGGAGAGGTACATAACAAAATGAGGATTAAAAAAATAAAGCTTCTGAAGCAATAAAAATTTTGCATCTATCAAAAGTTGAAACTTAAAAATATTTTGCTGAAGAAACTATTAACAGCAGGTTACATAAATATTTAAATGAAAATGTTAGTGACCATTAATCTTGGGAAACCAACAAGTCGTCAAATTGGCTATAATGTAAATAGAAAAAAATGTACTAAAATTGGAAAACATTATTCTTGTCAAGTAATTGTATCTGATTTCAGAATGAATTAATTATATCTTATCCTTTAAAATGAATAAATATATTTCACACAGAATGTTTTATAAAACAATTTTATTTTTATTAGTATCTTCATAATTTATTAACTTGAAATAGCATAGATATTTCTAAACCTTTAAATATTAATAACCGTTACATTTATGAAGTCCCAACATCAAAATTATATAAATAAAATATTGTAGAAATTTTAAACAACTCTAATAAAATTTCTACAAATTAGAAATTTATATAAAAACAATATATAAATTAATATATCAAGTTTTTACACATTGAATAATATATGAAACCAAATTTCAAAATGAAAATATTTTTAAATAATTTAAATTGAAATGTCTAAGTATGACAATAATATTTTTTTGCTTAAATTAAGGACTTTCAATAAAATCTATTAGAAATGAAGAGCAAATAATTAAATGTCTTCACAAATGAGTGGATAATCTTTCAAATAAGAATTTAAGCAGGTTATATTTTGATTTCTAAAAATATTGTCATTTGGATTCAGTGTCTATAGGGAATAATACATAGTGCCACACATTTTTACATTAGACATATAAGATTTGTACGATGCAAAAATAAGATATAAGATTTGTGAAATACATATATTCATCACAATGACATCAGAAAAAAAATCCTGAAATAAAAATTGCTTTAAAGGTGGATACTCAAGAAAAATTAAAATTGCTTTAAAAGCGGATACTCAAGAAAAATTAAAATTGCATCATAAAGAGAAAGAACATTTTAAGTAGAATTGCAGAACAAAAGAAAATAATAATTTATATAAATACTGAAAAATACAGCTAACCACACATGACAAAATTTTCAGAATAATAATGTCTTTCTTTTAACAACGATTGCAAAATAAACTAAAATGAAATATTTATAATTATATAAGCATCAGGGAATCACACATATTAATTCTTAAAATTTTTAAATAAATTAAAATAACCTTTTTAAAAGTTATCTCATTTTGCTTGATTTCAATAAACAACAGAAATGAGTAAAGAATGTATAAAGAAATATAACATGGAAAGAAATTTATGAAACAAAGTTTGTAAAGAAAGTAACTGGAAACTGCATATGAGGGGGGAAATCAGACTGCTCATGATTTTTGAAAAATAAAATAATAATGATGTACAAATTCTTTTTCCTTAAAACCATTGAGTGCAACTAAAGACGATACAAAAATTAATTCAAAGGTAGAAGAAAGAATAAAATCATCCCAAGACCATTCCAGAGTCAAATTATTGCAAAGAACCATATATATGCTCCATAAAACCTTCATGAACCTAATTTGAAATAAGAACTAAATATGACCAGTAAAAAAAATGACATGGCTCGATACAAATACACAGATTTCAATTTATGTTGAGGTGACATGTGCACAAAATTTTTTTGTTCAATTTGATAAAACAACCAGCTAATGAATAAACTATTAAAGTTTGACAAAAAACTAAATTAAATGCTAATTTAAAAAAATAATGCTTAAACAAAATAATAAATGATTAGCATTTGTAATTTTTGTATTTAATTTCTCTTCAAAAATTTGGTGAAAATGATCTGAAAAAATAAATAAATAGAGAAAAATGAATTTAAACATTCTATCTTCAAAAGAATTCAAGCAAGACAAAATGTAACAGACCAGTTACTTTAATAAATTTAAAAAATTTCTGAGAAATCAAAAATTGCTATTGCAAGATAGAGATACAGAGATTAAAACACATTTAATTGACAGAGTTTTTAAATTACATGAAAAACATTGAAATAAAATTAAGCAATCAATAATAAATTTTAACAAAAAAGTTCTAATGACAAGAAAATTATCGCAATTTAGATAATAAAAATTCCAGGCGAAATTGACAAGTATAGAGAGAAAATACAATTATATTTCAAATAAATCATTTAAGATCTAAGGAATAAAAACGAATATAAAAAATAATCAAAATTACAATTCTAGAAAAAAAATCATTTAAACATCATGAAACCAAAAATAAACAAACGTTAAAAATATCACAAAATTCCATTAAAAAAAGTAAAATAAAGCCCATTTGTCACTCACTATTCCAACCACAACAAAAAAAAAAAAAAAAATCAATTACATACAGAAACACTAAACAACCGAATTCACCAAAAGAAATGTGTATTCATTCTCAATACAAAAATAAAATTACTCAAAATTAAGACTAAATATGAAATAAAAATAAAAGTTCTATTTGTCTCAGATTCAAAGAATGGAAAAATATTGTGTAAAACCTACTGTGAGGTAAAAATTTTCACTTTAGATTGAAAAAAATTGCAGATTTGCTTTTAAAAATACTGTTAAATTGCCACAAAAAATTACTAATTTTTTATTATGCATCTAATGAAACAATGCGCAGACAATTTCAATTACATTAAAAAAAAATAAAAAACAGCAGATATTCTTTTAAAGAATATCCTTCATTTCACAGAGAATCAAAGCTATTTGCTATGCACAGAACTCTTATATTCAACGGACAAATTTCAGTGTTAAGTTTTACAATAAACCATACTTCATATGAATAAAACTCAGACTACAGAATATAAAATATTGAATAAAATATTAAAGGTTGTGTCAGAAAGATAAATTAGAAATTTATGCTGACAACGTAGATGGCAAAAAAGGATTTCTGACATGCCATCAGTACATAGTTGGTTTCCCTCGAAACGTAATACAAAGTTTCTGGTTCGAGGGTAAATGTCTCAAAGAGGTTTTGTCGTATATACATACTGATGTGCCTCAACGGCCGATAAGTTTCTTACCCCGGATCAAAGTTTTTTATAAAAAATGATTGGGATTTTACCTGTTTGGATCAAATGGTACTCATCCTCATTAACAGTTCTAAATAAAAACGAAAATGACAAATATGTTTAAAGTGTTCCTGCAACTATAGCATTATTCCGAAAATTACAGACAGTCAAAAAACGTAATTGAATGACAGAATCAAAGAATGGAAAAAATTAGCATAAAACCTGATGTCAGGTGAAAATTTCAAATTATATTTCTAAAAAAAGCAGATATGCTTTTAAAGAATATCCTTCATTTCACACACAATAAAAGTTATTTCTTATGCACAGAGCTCTTATATTCAACAGAATAATTTCAGTGTTAAGTTTTACAATAAACAATAGTTCATATGAATACAACCTAAGAGTACAGAATATGATATCTTGAGTGAAATATTAAAGGCTATTTCAGAAAGATAAATTAAAAATGTATGGAAATTATTTCTAATATTTGCTATCAAATAAAATACATTAATACAAAAGTATATAAACCATGGAAAATATACTTTTATTGCACAAACAACAAAAATATACAAACCTCAATAATAAATAGAGAATCTTCTGATATAAACTAAAAACCGTAGACAAGTCCAACTACAATAATAATAATAATAATAATCTTCAATGAAAAATCATGTTTAAAGTGTTCCTGCAAATATAGCATTATTTTGAGAATTATAGACAATAAAAAACATAATTCAAAATCAGTAAAAAGAACATGTATGCTTCAAGTCATTTATAAAGAAATATTACTCCTTATTTAGATGAAGTACATTCAGGATATAGAATTCCAATACATTATATTGGAAAAAAAAACTAAATAGATATAAAAATTACTGATGAGTAATCAAAAATTACACAGATACATGCATAAACACATAAGTTTTCCAATAAAAAAATTACACAAAAAAGTGATCATCTTTTATTATGCCTCTAATGATACAATCCACAGAATTTTAAAATATAAAAATTCATGTCAACTTTAACTAAATAAAGGGATGAAGAAAATTGTGAGGGTTTTCTATTTATCTAAAATTTACATTTCTGCTGAAAGAATTGGCCCAAAGAAACATTCATATAAAGAACTATAAAGTTAAAAATAAAAGTTCTATTTGTAAGAGAATCAAAGAATGGAAAAATTTAGCATAAAACCTGCTTTGAGGTGAAAATTTCAAAATACATTTAAAAAACAGCAGATTTGCTTTTAAAGAATGTCCTTCATTTCACACAGAATCAATGCTATTTGCTATGCACAGAGCTCTTATATTCAACAGAATATTTCAGTGTTAAGTTTTACAATAAAGGATAATTCAGATGAATACAACATCACAGAATGTGAGATCTTGAGTGGAATATTAAAGGCTGTGTCAGAAAGATAAATTAGAAATTTATGGAAATTATGTCTAATATTTGCTATCAAACAAAATACATAAATACACAAGTATATAAACAATGGAAAAGATACTTTTTTTGCATAAAATATAAAAATATACAAACCTCAATAATAAAGAGAGAATCTTCTGATATAATGTAAAAACAGCAGAGAATTCCAACCATAAAAAAAAAAAAACAGAAATAATCTTCAAAGAAAAATCATGTTTAAAGTGTTCCTGCATATATAGCATTATTTTGAGCATTACAGACAATGAAAAACGTAATTCAAATGCAGTAAAAAGAACATGTATGCTTCAAGTCATTTATAAAGAAATACTACTCCTTATTCAGATGAAGTATATTCAGGATATAGAATGCCAATACTTTATATTGGGAAATAAATTAAATTAATATAAAAATTACTGATCAGTAATCAAAAATTACAGATACATGCATAAACACATAATTTTTACAATAATCAAATTACACAAAAATAGCGATAACTTTTTATTATGCCTCTAATGAAACAATCCACAGAATTTTAAAATATAAAAATTCATGTCAACTTTAACAAAATAAAGGGATGAAGAAAAATTTGAGGGTTTTGTGTTTATCTAAATGTTACATTTCTGCTGAAACAATTGGCACAAAGAAACATTCAAATAAAGAACTATAAAGTTAAAAATAAAAGATCTATTTGTCTGAGAATCAAAGAATGGAAAAATTTTGTATAATACCTGCTCTGAGGTGAAAATTTTAATTTACATTTTAATAAAACAGCAGATATGCTTTTAAAGAATATCCTTCATTTCACAGAGAATAAATGCACGCTATGCACAGAGCTCTTATATTCAACAGAATATTTCAGTGTTAAGATTTACAATAAACCATAATTCATATGAATACAACATCAGAGTTCAGAATGTGAGATCTTGAGTGGAAAATTAAAGGTTCTGTCAGAAACATAAATTAGAAATTTATGGATATTATGTCTAATATTTTCTATCAAACAAAATACATAAATATACAAGTATATAAACCATGAAAAAGATACTTTTTTTGCATAAACAACAAAAGCATACAAACCTCTATAAAATGTAGAGAACCTTCTGATATAATGTAAAAACAGTAGAGAAGCCCAACTATAAAAAAAAAAATAGAAATAATCTTAAATGGAAAATCATGTTTAAAGTGTTCCTGCAACTATAGCATTATTGTGAGAATTACAGACAATATAAAACGTAATTCAAATGCAGTAAAAAGAACATGCATGCTTCAAGTCATTTAGAAAGAGATATTACTCCTTATTCAGATGAAGTATATTTAGTATAAAGAATATCAATACTTTATATTACAATAAAATTAAATTGATATAAAAATTACTGATGAGTAATCAAAAATTACACAGATACATGCATAAAGACATAAGTTTTCCAATAAAAAAATTACACAAAAAAGTGATCATCTTTTATTATGCCTCTAATGATACAATCCACAGAATTTTAAAATATAAAAATTCATGTCAACTTTAACTAAATAAAGGGATGAAGAAAATTGTGAGGGTTTTCTATTTATCTAAAATTTACATTTCTGCTGAAAGAATTCGCCCAAAGAAACATTCATATAAAGAACTATAAAGTTAAAAATAAAAGTTCTATTTGTAAGAGAATCAAAGAATGGAAAAATTTAGCATAAAACCTGCTTTGAGGTGAAAATTTCAAAATACATTTAAAAAACAGCAGATTTGCTTTTAAAGAATGTCCTTCATTTCACACAGAATCAATGCTATTTGCTATGCACAGAGCTCTTATATTCAACAGAATATTTCAGTGTTAAGTTTTACAATAAACCATAATTCAGATGAATACAACATCACAGAATGTGAGATCTTGAGTGGAATATTAAAGGCTGTGTCAGAAAGATAAATTAGAAATTTATGGAAATTATGTCTAATATTTGCTATCAAACAAAATACATAAATACACAAGTATATAAACAATGGAAAAGATACTTTTTTTGCATAAACAATAAAAATATACAAACCTCAATAATAAAGAGAGAATCTTCTGATATAATGTAAAAACAGCAGAGAATTCCAACTATAAAAAAAAAAAAACAGAAATAATCTTCAAAGAAAAATCATGTTTAAAGTGTTCCTGCATATATAGCATTATTTTGAGCATTACAGACAATGAAAAACGTAATTCAAATGCAGTAAAAAGAACATGTATGCTTCAAGTCATTTATAAAGAAATACTACTCCTTATTCAGATGAAGTATATTCAGGATATAGAATGCCAATACTTTATATTGGGAAATAAATTAAATTGATATAAAAATTACTGATCAGTAATCAAAAATTACAGAGATACATGCATAAACACATAATTTTTACAATAATCAAATTACACAAAAATAGCGATAACTTTTTATTATGCCTCTAATGAAACAATCCACAGAATTTTAAAATATGAAAATTCATGTCAACTTTAACAAAATAAAGGGATGAAGAAAAATTTGAGGGTTTTGTGTTTATCTAAATGTTACATTTCTGCTGAAACAATTGGCACAAAGAAACATTCAAATAAAGAACTATAAAATTAAAAATAAAAAATCTATTTGTCTGAGAATCAAAGAATGGAAAAATTTTGTATAATACCTGCTCTGAGGTGAAAATTTTAATTTACATTTTAATAAAACAGCAGATATGCTTTTAAAGAATATCCTTCATTTCACAGAGAATAAATGCACGCTATGCACAGAGCTCTTATATTCAACAGAATATTTCAGTGTTAAGATTTACAATAAACCATAATTCATATGAATACAACATCAGAGTTCAGAATGTGAGATCTTGAGTGGAAAATTAAAGGTTCTGTCAGAAACATAAATTAGAAATTTATGGATATTATGTCTAATATTTTCTATCAAACAAAATACATAAATATACAAGTATATAAACCATGAAAAAGATACTTTTTTTGCATAAACAACAAAAGCATACAAACCTCTATAAAATGTAGAGAACCTTCTGATATAATGTAAAAACAGTAGAGAAGCCCAACTATAAAAAAAAAATAGAAATAATCTTAAATGGAAAATCATGTTTAAAGTGTTCCTGCAACTATAGCATTATTGTGAGAATTACAGACAATATAAAACGTAATTCAAATGCAGTAAAAAGAACATGCATGCTTCAAGTCATTTAGAAAGAGATATTACTCCTTATTCAGATGAAGTATATTTAGTATAAAGAATATCAATACTTTATATTACAATAAAATTAAATTGATATAAAAATTACTGATGAGTAATCAAAAATTACACAGATACATGCATAAAGACATAAGTTTTCCAATAAAAAAATTACACAAAAAAGTGATCATCTTTTATTATGCCTCTAATGATACAATCCACAGAATTTTAAAATATAAAAATTCATGTCAACTTTAACTAAATAAAGGGATGAAGAAAATTGTGAGGGTTTTCTATTTATCTAAAATTTACATTTCTGCTGAAAGAATTGGCCCAAAGAAACATTCATATAAAGAACTATAAAGTTAAAAATAAAAGTTCTATTTGTAAGAGAATCAAAGAATGGAAAAATTTAGCATAAAACCTGCTTTGAGGTGAAAATTTCAAAATACATTTAAAAAACAGCAGATTTGCTTTTAAAGAATGTCCTTCATTTCACACAGAATCAATGCTATTTGCTATGCACAGAGCTCTTATATTCAACAGAATATTTCAGTGTTAAGTTTTACAATAAACCATAATTCAGATGAATACAACATCACAGAATGTGAGATCTTGAGTGGAATATTAAAGGCTGTGTCAGAAAGATAAATTAGAAATTTATGGAAATTATGTCTAATATTTGCTATCAAACAAAATACATAAATACACAAGTATATAAACAATGGAAAAGATACTTTTTTTGCATAAACAATAAAAATATACAAACCTCAATAATAAAGAGAGAATCTTCTGATATAATGTAAAAACAGCAGAGAATTCCAACTATAAAAAAAAAACAGAAATAATCTTCAAAGAAAAATTATGTTTAAAGTGTTCCTGCATATATAGCATTATTTTGAGCATTACAGACAATGAAAAACGTAATTCAAATGCAGTAAAAAGAACATGTATGCTTCAAGTCATTTATAAAGAAATACTACTCCTTATTCAGATGAAGTATATTCAGGATATAGAATGCCAATACTTTATATTGGGAAATAAATTAAATTAATATAAAAATTACTGATCAGTAATCAAAAATTACAGATACATGCATAAACACATAATTTTTACAATAATCAAATTACACAAAAATAGCGATAACTTTTTATTATGCCTCTAATGAAACAATCCACAGAATTTTAAAATATAAAAATTCATGTCAACTTTAACAAAATAAAGGGATGAAGAAAAATTTGAGGGTTTTGTGTTTATCTAAATGTTACATTTCTGCTGAAACAATTGGCACAAAGAAACATTCAAATAAAGAACTATAAAATTAAAAATAAAAGATCTATTTGTCTGAGAATCAAAGAATGGAAAAATTTTGTATAATACCTGCTCTGAGGTGAAAATTTTAATTTACATTTTAATAAAACAGCAGATATGCTTTTAAAGAATATCCTTCATTTCACAGAGAATAAATGCACGCTATGCACAGAGCTCTTATATTCAACAGAATATTTCAGTGTTAAGATTTACAATAAACCATAATTCATATGAATACAACATCAGAGTTCAGAATGTGAGATCTTGAGTGGAAAATTAAAGGTTCTGTCAGAAACATAAATTAGAAATTTATGGATATTATGTCTAATATTTTCTATCAAACAAAATACATAAATATACAAGTATATAAACCATGAAAAAGATACTTTTTTTGCATAAACAACAAAAGCATACAAACCTCTATAAAATGTAGAGAACCTTCTGATATAATGTAAAAACAGTAGAGAAGCCCAACTATAAAAAAAAAATAGAAATAATCTTAAATGGAAAATCATGTTTAAAGTGTTCCTGCAACTATAGCATTATTGTGAGAATTACAGACAATATAAAACGTAATTCAAATGCAGTAAAAAGAACATGCATGCTTCAAGTCATTTAGAAAGAGATATTACTCCTTATTCAGATGAAGTATATTTAGTATAAAGAATATCAATACTTTATATTACAATAAAATTAAATTGATATAAAAATTACTGATGAGTAATCAAAAATTACACAGATACATGAATAAAGACATAAGTTTTCCAATAAAAAAATTACACAAAAAAGTGATCATCTTTTATTATGACTCTAATGATACAATCCACAGAATTTTAAAATATAAAAATTCATGTCAACTTTAACTAAATAAAGGGATGAAGAAAATTGTGAGGGTTTTCTATTTATCTAAAATTTACATTTCTGCTGAAAGAATTGGCACAAAGAAACATTCATATAAAGAACTATAAAGTTAAAAATAAAACTTCTATTTGTCCGAGAATCAAAGAATGGAAAAATTTAGCATAAAACCATCTCTGAGGTGAAAATTTCAAAATACATTTAAAAAAACAGCAGATTTGCTTTTAAAGACTGTCCTTCATTTCACACAGAATCAATGCTATTTGCTATGCACTGAGCTCTTATATTCAACAGAATATTTCAGTGTTAAGTTTTATAATAAACCATAATTCATATCAATACAACATCACAGAATGTGAGATCTTGAGTGGAATATTAAAGGCTGTGTCAGAAAGATAAATTAGAAATTTATGGAAATTATGTCTAATATTTGCTATCAAACAAAATACATAAATACACAAGTATATAAACAATGGAAAAGATACTTTTTTTGCATAAACAATAAAAATATACAAACCTCAATAATAAAGAGAGAATCTTCTGATATAATGTAAAAACAGCAGAGAATTCCAACTATAAAAAAAAAAAAAAACAGAAATAATCTTCAAAGAAAAATCATGTTTAAAGTGTTCCTGCATATATAGCATTATTTTGAGCATTACAGACAATGAAAAACGTAATTCAAATGCAGTAAAAAGAACATGTATGCTTCAAGTCATTTATAAAGAAATACTACTCCTTATTCAGATGAAGTATATTCAGGATATAGAATGCCAATACTTTATATTGGGAAATAAATTAAATTGATATAAAAATTACTGATCAGTAATCAAAAATTACAGAGATACATGCATAAACACATAATTTTTACAATAATCAAATTACACAAAAATAGCGATAACTTTTTATTATGCCTCTAATGAAACAATCCACAGAATTTTAAAATATGAAAATTCATGTCAACTTTAACAAAATAAAGGGATGAAGAAAAATTTGAGGGTTTTGTGTTTATCTAAATGTTACATTTCTGCTGAAACAATTGGCACAAAGAAACATTCAAATAAAGAACTATAAAATTAAAAATAAAAAATCTATTTGTCTGAGAATCAAAGAATGGAAAAATTTTGTATAATACCTGCTCTGAGGTGAAAATTTTAATTTACATTTTAATAAAACAGCAGATATGCTTTTAAAGAATATCCTTCATTTCACAGAGAATAAATGCACGCTATGCACAGAGCTCTTATATTCAACAGAATATTTCAGTGTTAAGATTTACAATAAACCATAATTCATATGAATACAACATCAGAGTTCAGAATGTGAGATCTTGAGTGGAAAATTAAAGGTTCTGTCAGAAACATAAATTAGAAATTTATGGATATTATGTCTAATATTTTCTATCAAACAAAATACATAAATATACAAGTATATAAACCATGAAAAAGATACTTTTTTTGCATAAACAACAAAAGCATACAAACCTCTATAAAATGTAGAGAACCTTCTGATATAATGTAAAAACAGTAGAGAAGCCCAACTATAAAAAAAAATAGAAATAATCTTAAATGGAAAATCATGTTTAAAGTGTTCCTGCAACTATAGCATTATTGTGAGAATTACAGACAATATAAAACGTAATTCAAATGCAGTAAAAAGAACATGCATGCTTCAAGTCATTTAGAAAGAGATATTACTCCTTATTCAGATGAAGTATATTTAGTATAAAGAATATCAATACTTTATATTACAATAAAATTAAATTGATATAAAAATTACTGATGAGTAATCAAAAATTACACAGATACATGCATAAAGACATAAGTTTTCCAATAAAAAAATTACACAAAAAAGTGATCATCTTTTATTATGCCTCTAATGATACAATACACAGAATTTTAAAATATAAAAATTCATGTCAACTTTAACTAAATAAAGGGATGAAGAAAATTGTGAGGGTTTTCTATTTATCTAAAATTTACATTTCTGCTGAAAGAATTGGCCCAAAGAAACATTCATATAAAGAACTATAAAGTTAAAAATAAAAGTTCTATTTGTAAGAGAATCAAAGAATGGAAAAATTTAGCATAAAACCTGCTTTGAGGTGAAAATTTCAAAATACATTTAAAAAACAGCAGATTTGCTTTTAAAGAATGTCCTTCATTTCACACAGAATCAATGCTATTTGCTATGCACAGAGCTCTTATATTCAACAGAATATTTCAGTGTTAAGTTTTACAATAAACCATAATTCAGATGAATACAACATCACAGAATGTGAGATCTTGAGTGGAATATTAAAGGCTGTGTCAGAAAGATAAATTAGAAATTTATGGAAATTATGTCTAATATTTGCTATCAAACAAAATACATAAATACACAAGTATATAAACAATGGAAAAGATACTTTTTTTGCATAAACAATAAAAATATACAAACCTCAATAATAAAGAGAGAATCTTCTGATATAATGTAAAAACAGCAGAGAATTCCAACTATAAAAAAAAAACAGAAATAATCTTCAAAGAAAAATTATGTTTAAAGTGTTCCTGCATATATAGCATTATTTTGAGCATTACAGACAATGAAAAACGTAATTCAAATGCAGTAAAAAGAACATGTATGCTTCAAGTCATTTATAAAGAAATACTACTCCTTATTCAGATGAAGTATATTCAGGATATAGAATGCCAATACTTTATATTGGGAAATAAATTAAATTAATATAAAAATTACTGATCAGTAATCAAAAATTACAGATACATGCATAAACACATAATTTTTACAATAATCAAATTACACAAAAATAGCGATAACTTTTTATTATGCCTCTAATGAAACAATCCACAGAATTTTAAAATATAAAAATTCATGTCAACTTTAACAAAATAAAGGGATGAAGAAAAAATTGAGGGTTTTGTGTTTATCTAAATGTTACATTTCTGCTGAAACAATTGGCACAAAGAAACATACAAATAAAGAACTATAAAATTAAAAATAAAAGATCTATTTGTCTGAGAATCAAAGAATGGAAAAATTTTGTATAATACCTGCTCTGAGGTGAAAATTTTAATTTACATTTTAATAAAACAGCAGATATGCTTTTAAAGAATATCCTTCATTTCACAGAGAATAAATGCACGCTATGCACAGAGCTCTTATATTCAACAGAATATTTCAGTGTTAAGATTTACAATAAACCATAATTCATATGAATACAACATCAGAGTTCAGAATGTGAGATCTTGAGTGGAAAATTAAAGGTTCTGTCAGAAACATAAATTAGAAATTTATGGATATTATGTCTAATATTTTCTATCAAACAAAATACATAAATATACAAGTATATAAACCATGAAAAAGATACTTTTTTTGCATAAACAACAAAAGCATACAAACCTCTATAAAATGTAGAGAACCTTCTGATATAATGTAAAAACAGTAGAGAAGCCCAACTATAAAAAAAAAATAGAAATAATCTTAAATGGAAAATCATGTTTAAAGTGTTCCTGCAACTATAGCATTATTGTGAGAATTACAGACAATATAAAACGTAATTCAAATGCAGTAAAAAGAACATGCATGCTTCAAGTCATTTAGAAAGAGATATTACTCCTTATTCAGATGAAGTATATTTAGTATAAAGAATATCAATACTTTATATTACAATAAAATTAAATTGATATAAAAATTACTGATGAGTAATCAAAAATTACACAGATACATGCATAAAGACATAAGTTTTCCAATAAAAAAATTACACAAAAAAGTGATCATCTTTTATTATGCCTCTAATGATACAATCCACAGAATTTTAAAATATAAAAATTCATGTCAACTTTAACTAAATAAAGGGATGAAGAAAATTGTGAGGGTTTTCTATTTATCTAAAATTTACATTTCTGCTGAAAGAATTGGCCCAAAGAAACATTCATATAAAGAACTATAAAGTTAAAAATAAAAGTTCTATTTGTAAGAGAATCAAAGAATGGAAAAATTTAGCATAAAACCTGCTTTGAGGTGAAAATTTCAAAATACATTTAAAAAACAGCAGATTTGCTTTTAAAGAATGTCCTTCATTTCACACAGAATCAATGCTATTTGCTATGCACAGAGCTCTTATATTCAACAGAATATTTCAGTGTTAAGTTTTACAATAAAGGATAATTCAGATGAATACAACATCACAGAATGTGAGATCTTGAGTGGAATATTAAAGGCTGTGTCAGAAAGATAAATTAGAAATTTATGGAAATTATGTCTAATATTTGCTATCAAACAAAATACATAAATACACAAGTATATAAACAATGGAAAAGATACTTTTTTTGCATAAAATATAAAAATATACAAACCTCAATAATAAAGAGAGAATCTTCTGATATAATGTAAAAACAGCAGAGAATTCCAACCATAAAAAAAAAAAAACAGAAATAATCTTCAAAGAAAAATCATGTTTAAAGTGTTCCTGCATATATAGCATTATTTTGAGCATTACAGACAATGAAAAACGTAATTCAAATGCAGTAAAAAGAACATGTATGCTTCAAGTCATTTATAAAGAAATACTACTCCTTATTCAGATGAAGTATATTCAGGATATAGAATGCCAATACTTTATATTGGGAAATAAATTAAATTAATATAAAAATTACTGATCAGTAATCAAAAATTACAGATACATGCATAAACACATAATTTTTACAATAATCAAATTACACAAAAATAGCGATAACTTTTTATTATGCCTCTAATGAAACAATCCACAGAATTTTAAAATATAAAAATTCATGTCAACTTTAACAAAATAAAGGGATGAAGAAAAATTTGAGGGTTTTGTGTTTATCTAAATGTTACATTTCTGCTGAAACAATTGGCACAAAGAAACATTCAAATAAAGAACTATAAAGTTAAAAATAAAAGATCTATTTGTCTGAGAATCAAAGAATGGAAAAATTTTGTATAATACCTGCTCTGAGGTGAAAATTTTAATTTACATTTTAATAAAACAGCAGATATGCTTTTAAAGAATATCCTTCATTTCACAGAGAATAAATGCACGCTATGCACAGAGCTCTTATATTCAACAGAATATTTCAGTGTTAAGATTTACAATAAACCATAATTCATATGAATACAACATCAGAGTTCAGAATGTGAGATCTTGAGTGGAAAATTAAAGGTTCTGTCAGAAACATAAATTAGAAATTTATGGATATTATGTCTAATATTTTCTATCAAACAAAATACATAAATATACAAGTATATAAACCATGAAAAAGATACTTTTTTTGCATAAACAACAAAAGCATACAAACCTCTATAAAATGTAGAGAACCTTCTGATATAATGTAAAAACAGTAGAGAAGCCCAACTATAAAAAAAAATAGAAATAATCTTAAATGGAAAATCATGTTTAAAGTGTTCCTGCAACTATAGCATTATTGTGAGAATAACAGACAATATAAAACGTAATTCAAATGCAGTAAAAAGAACATGCATGCTTCAAGTCATTTAGAAAGAGATATTACTCCTTATTCAGATGAAGTATATTTAGTATAAAGAATATCAATACTTTATATTACAATAAAATTAAATTGATATAAAAATTACTGATGAGTAATCAAAAATTACACAGATACATGCATAAAGACATAAGTTTTCCAATAAAAAAATTACACAAAAAAGTGATCATCTTTTATTATGCCTCTAATGATACAATCCACAGAATTTTAAAATATAAAAATTCATGTCAACTTTAACTAAATAAAGGGATGAAGAAAATTGTGAGGGTTTTCTATTTATCTAAAATTTACATTTCTGCTGAAAGAATTGGCCCAAAGAAACATTCATATAAAGAACTATAAAGTTAAAAATAAAAGTTCTATTTGTAAGAGAATCAAAGAATGGAAAAATTTAGCATAAAACCTGCTTTGAGGTGAAAATTTCAAAATACATTTAAAAAACAGCAGATTTGCTTTTAAAGAATGTCCTTCATTTCACACAGAATCAATGCTATTTGCTATGCACAGAGCTCTTATATTCAACAGAATATTTCAGTGTTAAGTTTTACAATAAACCATAATTCAGATGAATACAACATCACAGAATGTGAGATCTTGAGTGGAATATTAAAGGCTGTGTCAGAAAGATAAATTAGAAATTTATGGAAATTATGTCTAATATTTGCTATCAAACAAAATACATAAATACACAAGTATATAAACAATGGAAAAGATACTTTTTTTGCATAAACAATAAAAATATACAAACCTCAATAATAAAGAGAGAATCTTCTGATATAATGTAAAAACAGCAGAGAATTCCAACCATAAAAAAAAAAAACAGAAATAATCTTCAAAGAAAAATCATGTTTAAAGTGTTCCTGCATATATAGCATTATTTTGAGCATTACAGACAATGAAAAACGTAATTCAAATGCAGTAAAAAGAACATGTATGCTTCAAGTCATTTATAAAGAAATACTACTCCTTATTCAGATGAAGTATATTCAGGATATAGAATGCCAATACTTTATATTGGGAAATAAATTAAATTAATATAAAAATTACTGATCAGTAATCAAAAATTACAGATACATGCATAAACACATAATTTTTACAATAATCAAATTACACAAAAATAGCGATAACTTTTTATTATGCCTCTAATGAAACAATCCACAGAATTTTAAAATATAAAAATTCATGTCAACTTTAACAAAATAAAGGGATGAAGAAAAATTTGAGGGTTTTGTGTTTATCTAAATGTTACATTTCTGCTGAAACAATTGGCACAAAGAAACATTCAAATAAAGAACTATAAAGTTAAAAATAAAAGATCTATTTGTCTGAGAATCAAAGAATGGAAAAATTTTGTATAATACCTGCTCTGAGGTGAAAATTTTAATTTACATTTTAATAAAACAGCAGATATGCTTTTAAAGAATATCCTTCATTTCACAGAGAATAAATGCACGCTATGCACAGAGCTCTTATATTCAACAGAATATTTCAGTGTTAAGATTTACAATAAACCATAATTCATATGAATACAACATCAGAGTTCAGAATGTGAGATCTTGAGTGGAAAATTAAAGGTTCTGTCAGAAACATAAATTAGAAATTTATGGATATTATGTCTAATATTTTCTATCAAACAAAATACATAAATATACAAGTATATAAACCATGAAAAAGATACTTTTTTTGCATAAACAACAAAAGCATACAAACCTCTATAAAATGTAGAGAACCTTCTGATATAATGTAAAAACAGTAGAGAAGCCCAACTATAAAAAAAAAATAGAAATAATCTTAAATGGAAAATCATGTTTAAAGTGTTCCTGCAACTATAGCATTATTGTGAGAATAACAGACAATATAAAACGTAATTCAAATGCAGTAAAAAGAACATGCATGCTTCAAGTCATTTAGAAAGAGATATTACTCCTTATTCAGATGAAGTATATTTAGTATAAAGAATATCAATACTTTATATTACAATAAAATTAAATTGATATAAAAATTACTGATGAGTAATCAAAAATTACACAGATACATGCATAAAGACATAAGTTTTCCAATAAAAAAATTACACAAAAAAGTGATCATCTTTTATTATGCCTCTAATGATACAATCCACAGAATTTTAAAATATAAAAATTCATGTCAACTTTAACTAAATAAAGGGATGAAGAAAATTGTGAGGGTTTTCTATTTATCTAAAATTTACATTTCTGCTGAAAGAATTGGCCCAAAGAAACATTCATATAAAGAACTATAAAGTTAAAAATAAAAGTTCTATTTGTAAGAGAATCAAAGAATGGAAAAATTTAGCATAAAACCTGCTTTGAGGTGAAAATTTCAAAATACATTTAAAAAACAGCAGATTTGCTTTTAAAGAATGTCCTTCATTTCACACAGAATCAATGCTATTTGCTATGCACAGAGCTCTTATATTCAACAGAATATTTCAGTGTTAAGTTTTACAATAAACCATAATTCAGATGAATACAACATCACAGAATGTGAGATCTTGAGTGGAATATTAAAGGCTGTGTCAGAAAGATAAATTAGAAATTTATGGAAATTATGTCTAATATTTGCTATCAAACAAAATACATAAATACACAAGTATATAAACAATGGAAAAGATACTTTTTTTGCATAAACAATAAAAATATACAAACCTCAATAATAAAGAGAGAATCTTCTGATATAATGTAAAAACAGCAGAGAATTCCAACCATAAAAAAAAAAAACAGAAATAATCTTCAAAGAAAAATCATGTTTAAAGTGTTCCTGCATATATAGCATTATTTTGAGCATTACAGACAATGAAAAACGTAATTCAAATGCAGTAAAAAGAACATGTATGCTTCAAGTCATTTATAAAGAAATACTACTCCTTATTCAGATGAAGTATATTCAGGATATAGAATGCCAATACTTTATATTGGGAAATAAATTAAATTAATATAAAAATTACTGATCAGTAATCAAAAATTACAGATACATGCATAAACACATAATTTTTACAATAATCAAATTACACAAAAATAGCGATAACTTTTTATTATGCCTCTAATGAAACAATCCACAGAATTTTAAAATATAAAAATTCATGTCAACTTTAACAAAATAAAGGGATGAAGAAAAATTTGAGGGTTTTGTGTTTATCTAAATGTTACATTTCTGCTGAAACAATTGGCACAAAGAAACATTCAAATAAAGAACTATAAAGTTAAAAATAAAAGATCTATTTGTCTGAGAATCAAAGAATGGAAAAATTTTGTATAATACCTGCTCTGAGGTGAAAATTTTAATTTACATTTTAATAAAACAGCAGATATGCTTTTAAAGAATATCCTTCATTTCACAGAGAATAAATGCACGCTATGCACAGAGCTCTTATATTCAACAGAATATTTCAGTGTTAAGATTTACAATAAACCATAATTCATATGAATACAACATCAGAGTTCAGAATGTGAGATCTTGAGTGGAAAATTAAAGGTTCTGTCAGAAACATAAATTAGAAATTTATGGATATTATGTCTAATATTTTCTATCAAACAAAATACATAAATATACAAGTATATAAACCATGAAAAAGATACTTTTTTTGCATAAACAACAAAAGCATACAAACCTCTATAAAATGTAGAGAACCTTCTGATATAATGTAAAAACAGTAGAGAAGCCCAACTATAAAAAAAAAATAGAAATAATCTTAAATGGAAAATCATGTTTAAAGTGTTCCTGCAACTATAGCATTATTGTGAGAATAACAGACAATATAAAACGTAATTCAAATGCAGTAAAAAGAACATGCATGCTTCAAGTCATTTAGAAAGAGATATTACTCCTTATTCAGATGAAGTATATTTAGTATAAAGAATATCAATACTTTATATTACAATAAAATTAAATTGATATAAAAATTACTGATGAGTAATCAAAAATTACACAGATACATGCATAAAGACATAAGTTTTCCAATAAAAAAATTACACAAAAAAGTGATCATCTTTTATTATGCCTCTAATGATACAATCCACAGAATTTTAAAATATAAAAATTCATGTCAACTTTAACTAAATAAAGGGATGAAGAAAATTGTGAGGGTTTTCTATTTATCTAAAATTTACATTTCTGCTGAAAGAATTGGCCCAAAGAAACATTCATATAAAGAACTATAAAGTTAAAAATAAAAGTTCTATTTGTAAGAGAATCAAAGAATGGAAAAATTTAGCATAAAACCTGCTTTGAGGTGAAAATTTCAAAATACATTTAAAAAACAGCAGATTTGCTTTTAAAGAATGTCCTTCATTTCACACAGAATCAATGCTATTTGCTATGCACAGAGCTCTTATATTCAACAGAATATTTCAGTGTTAAGTTTTACAATAAACCATAATTCAGATGAATACAACATCACAGAATGTGAGATCTTGAGTGGAATATTAAAGGCTGTGTCAGAAAGATAAATTAGAAATTTATGGAAATTATGTCTAATATTTGCTATCAAACAAAATACATAAATACACAAGTATATAAACAATGGAAAAGATACTTTTTTTGCATAAACAATAAAAATATACAAACCTCAATAATAAAGAGAGAATCTTCTGATATAATGTAAAAACAGCAGAGAATTCCAACCATAAAAAAAAAAACAGAAATAATCTTCAAAGAAAAATCATGTTTAAAGTGTTCCTGCATATATAGCATTATTTTGAGCATTACAGACAATGAAAAACGTAATTCAAATGCAGTAAAAAGAACATGTATGCTTCAAGTCATTTATAAAGAAATACTACTCCTTATTCAGATGAAGTATATTCAGGATATAGAATGCCAATACTTTATATTGGGAAATAAATTAAATTAATATAAAAATTACTGATCAGTAATCAAAAATTACAGATACATGCATAAACACATAATTTTTACAATAATCAAATTACACAAAAATAGCGATAACTTTTTATTATGCCTCTAATGAAACAATCCACAGAATTTTAAAATATAAAAATTCATGTCAACTTTAACAAAATAAAGGGATGAAGAAAAATTTGAGGGTTTTGTGTTTATCTAAATGTTACATTTCTGCTGAAACAATTGGCACAAAGAAACATTCAAATAAAGAACTATAAAGTTAAAAATAAAAGATCTATTTGTCTGAGAATCAAAGAATGGAAAAATTTTGTATAATACCTGCTCTGAGGTGAAAATTTTAATTTACATTTTAATAAAACAGCAGATATGCTTTTAAAGAATATCCTTCATTTCACAGAGAATAAATGCACGCTATGCACAGAGCTCTTATATTCAACAGAATATTTCAGTGTTAAGATTTACAATAAACCATAATTCATATGAATACAACATCAGAGTTCAGAATGTGAGATCTTGAGTGGAAAATTAAAGGTTCTGTCAGAAACATAAATTAGAAATTTATGGATATTATGTCTAATATTTTCTATCAAACAAAATACATAAATATACAAGTATATAAACCATGAAAAAGATACTTTTTTTGCATAAACAACAAAAGCATACAAACCTCTATAAAATGTAGAGAACCTTCTGATATAATGTAAAAACAGTAGAGAAGCCCAACTATAAAAAAAAAATAGAAATAATCTTAAATGGAAAATCATGTTTAAAGTGTTCCTGCAACTATAGCATTATTGTGAGAATTACAGACAATATAAAACGTAATTCAAATGCAGTAAAAAGAACATGCATGCTTCAAGTCATTTAGAAAGAGATATTACTCCTTATTCAGATGAAGTATATTTAGTATAAAGAATATCAATACTTTATATTACAATAAAATTAAATTGATATAAAAATTACTGATGAGTAATCAAAAATTACACAGATACATGCATAAAGACATAAGTTTTCCAATAAAAAAATTACACAAAAAAGTGATCATCTTTTATTATGCCTCTAATGATACAATCCACAGAATTTTAAAATATAAAAATTCATGTCAACTTTAACTAAATAAAGGGATGAAGAAAATTGTGAGGGTTTTCTATTTATCTAAAATTTACATTTCTGCTGAAAGAATTGGCCCAAAGAAACATTCATATAAAGAACTATAAAGTTAAAAATAAAAGTTCTATTTGTAAGAGAATCAAAGAATGGAAAAATTTAGCATAAAACCTGCTTTGAGGTGAAAATTTCAAAATACATTTAAAAAACAGCAGATTTGCTTTTAAAGAATGTCCTTCATTTCACACAGAATCAATGCTATTTGCTATGCACAGAGCTCTTATATTCAACAGAATATTTCAGTGTTAAGTTTTACAATAAACCATAATTCAGATGAATACAACATCACAGAATGTGAGATCTTGAGTGGAATATTAAAGGCTGTGTCAGAAAGATAAATTAGAAATTTATGGAAATTATGTCTAATATTTGCTATCAAACAAAATACATAAATACACAAGTATATAAACAATGGAAAAGATACTTTTTTTGCATAAACAATAAAAATATACAAACCTCAATAATAAAGAGAGAATCTTCTGATATAATGTAAAAACAGCAGAGAATTCCAACCATAAAAAAAAAAAAACAGAAATAATCTTCAAAGAAAAATCATGTTTAAAGTGTTCCTGCATATATAGCATTATTTTGAGCATTACAGACAATGAAAAACGTAATTCAAATGCAGTAAAAAGAACATGTATGCTTCAAGTCATTTATAAAGAAATACTACTCCTTATTCAGATGAAGTATATTCAGGATATAGAATGCCAATACTTTATATTGGGAAATAAATTAAATTAATATAAAAATTACTGATCAGTAATCAAAAATTACAGATACATGCATAAACACATAATTTTTACAATAATCAAATTACACAAAAATAGCGATAACTTTTTATTATGCCTCTAATGAAACAATCCACAGAATTTTAAAATATAAAAATTCATGTCAACTTTAACAAAATAAAGGGATGAAGAAAAATTTGAGGGTTTTGTGTTTATCTAAATGTTACATTTCTGCTGAAACAATTGGCACAAAGAAACATTCAAATAAAGAACTATAAAGTTAAAAATAAAAGATCTATTTGTCTGAGAATCAAAGAATGGAAAAATTTTGTATAATACCTGCTCTGAGGTGAAAATTTTAATTTACATTTTAATAAAACAGCAGATATGCTTTTAAAGAATATCCTTCATTTCACAGAGAATAAATGCACGCTATGCACAGAGCTCTTATATTCAACAGAATATTTCAGTGTTAAGATTTACAATAAACCATAATTCATATGAATACAACATCAGAGTTCAGAATGTGAGATCTTGAGTGGAAAATTAAAGGTTCTGTCAGAAACATAAATTAGAAATTTATGGATATTATGTCTAATATTTTCTATCAAACAAAATACATAAATATACAAGTATATAAACCATGAAAAAGATACTTTTTTTGCATAAACAACAAAAGCATACAAACCTCTATAAAATGTAGAGAACCTTCTGATATAATGTAAAAACAGTAGAGAAGCCCAACTATAAAAAAAAAATAGAAATAATCTTAAATGGAAAATCATGTTTAAAGTGTTCCTGCAACTATAGCATTATTGTGAGAATTACAGACAATATAAAACGTAATTCAAATGCAGTAAAAAGAACATGCATGCTTCAAGTCATTTAGAAAGAGATATTACTCCTTATTCAGATGAAGTATATTTAGTATAAAGAATATCAATACTTTATATTACAATAAAATTAAATTGATATAAAAATTACTGATGAGTAATCAAAAATTACACAGATACATGCATAAAGACATAAGTTTTCCAATAAAAAAATTACACAAAAAAGTGATCATCTTTTATTATGCCTCTAATGATACAATCCACAGAATTTTAAAATATAAAAATTCATGTCAACTTTAACTAAATAAAGGGATGAAGAAAATTGTGAGGGTTTTCTATTTATCTAAAATTTACATTTCTGCTGAAAGAATTGGCCCAAAGAAACATTCATATAAAGAACTATAAAGTTAAAAATAAAAGTTCTATTTGTAAGAGAATCAAAGAATGGAAAAATTTAGCATAAAACCTGCTTTGAGGTGAAAATTTCAAAATACATTTAAAAAACAGCAGATTTGCTTTTAAAGAATGTCCTTCATTTCACACAGAATCAATGCTATTTGCTATGCACAGAGCTCTTATATTCAACAGAATATTTCAGTGTTAAGTTTTACAATAAACCATAATTCAGATGAATACAACATCACAGAATGTGAGATCTTGAGTGGAATATTAAAGGCTGTGTCAGAAAGATAAATTAGAAATTTATGGAAATTATGTCTAATATTTGCTATCAAACAAAATACATAAATACACAAGTATATAAACAATGGAAAAGATACTTTTTTTGCATAAACAATAAAAATATACAAACCTCAATAATAAAGAGAGAATCTTCTGATATAATGTAAAAACAGCAGAGAATTCCAACCATAAAAAAAAAAAACAGAAATAATCTTCAAAGAAAAATCATGTTTAAAGTGTTCCTGCATATATAGCATTATTTTGAGCATTACAGACAATGAAAAACGTAATTCAAATGCAGTAAAAAGAACATGTATGCTTCAAGTCATTTATAAAGAAATACTACTCCTTATTCAGATGAAGTATATTCAGGATATAGAATGCCAATACTTTATATTGGGAAATAAATTAAATTAATATAAAAATTACTGATCAGTAATCAAAAATTACAGATACATGCATAAACACATAATTTTTACAATAATCAAATTACACAAAAATAGCGATAACTTTTTATTATGCCTCTAATGAAACAATCCACAGAATTTTAAAATATAAAAATTCATGTCAACTTTAACAAAATAAAGGGATGAAGAAAAATTTGAGGGTTTTGTGTTTATCTAAATGTTACATTTCTGCTGAAACAATTGGCACAAAGAAACATTCAAATAAAGAACTATAAAGTTAAAAATAAAAGATCTATTTGTCTGAGAATCAAAGAATGGAAAAATTTTGTATAATACCTGCTCTGAGGTGAAAATTTTAATTTACATTTTAATAAAACAGCAGATATGCTTTTAAAGAATATCCTTCATTTCACAGAGAATAAATGCACGCTATGCACAGAGCTCTTATATTCAACAGAATATTTCAGTGTTAAGATTTACAATAAACCATAATTCATATGAATACAACATCAGAGTTCAGAATGTGAGATCTTGAGTGGAAAATTAAAGGTTCTGTCAGAAACATAAATTAGAAATTTATGGATATTATGTCTAATATTTTCTATCAAACAAAATACATAAATATACAAGTATATAAACCATGAAAAAGATACTTTTTTTGCATAAACAACAAAAGCATACAAACCTCTATAAAATGTAGAGAACCTTCTGATATAATGTAAAAACAGTAGAGAAGCCCAACTATAAAAAAAAAATAGAAATAATCTTAAATGGAAAATCATGTTTAAAGTGTTCCTGCAACTATAGCATTATTGTGAGAATTACAGACAATATAAAACGTAATTCAAATGCAGTAAAAAGAACATGCATGCTTCAAGTCATTTAGAAAGAGATATTACTCCTTATTCAGATGAAGTATATTTAGTATAAAGAATATCAATACTTTATATTACAATAAAATTAAATTGATATAAAAATTACTGATGAGTAATCAAAAATTACACAGATACATGCATAAAGACATAAGTTTTCCAATAAAAAAATTACACAAAAAAGTGATCATCTTTTATTATGCCTCTAATGATACAATCCACAGAATTTTAAAATATAAAAATTCATGTCAACTTTAACTAAATAAAGGGATGAAGAAAATTGTGAGGGTTTTCTATTTATCTAAAATTTACATTTCTGCTGAAAGAATTGGCCCAAAGAAACATTCATATAAAGAACTATAAAGTTAAAAATAAAAGTTCTATTTGTAAGAGAATCAAAGAATGGAAAAATTTAGCATAAAACCTGCTTTGAGGTGAAAATTTCAAAATACATTTAAAAAACAGCAGATTTGCTTTTAAAGAATGTCCTTCATTTCACACAGAATCAATGCTATTTGCTATGCACAGAGCTCTTATATTCAACAGAATATTTCAGTGTTAAGTTTTACAATAAACCATAATTCAGATGAATACAACATCACAGAATGTGAGATCTTGAGTGGAATATTAAAGGCTGTGTCAGAAAGATAAATTAGAAATTTATGGAAATTATGTCTAATATTTGCTATCAAACAAAATACATAAATACACAAGTATATAAACAATGGAAAAGATACTTTTTTTGCATAAACAATAAAAATATACAAACCTCAATAATAAAGAGAGAATCTTCTGATATAATGTAAAAACAGCAGAGAATTCCAACCATAAAAAAAAAAAAAAAAAACAGAAATAATCTTCAAAGAAAAATCATGTTTAAAGTGTTCCTGCATATATAGCATTATTTTGAGCATTAGAGACAATGAAAAACGTAATTCAAATGCAGTAAAAAGAACATGTATGCTTCAAGTCATTTATAAAGAAATACTACTCCTTATTCAGATGAAGTATATTCAGGATATAGAATGCCAATACTTTATATTGGGAAATAAATTAAATTAATATAAAAATTACTGATCAGTAATCAAAAATTACAGATACATGCATAAACACATAATTTTTACAATAATCAAATTACACAAAAATAGCGATAACTTTTTATTATGCCTCTAATGAAACAATCCACAGAATTTTAAAATATAAAAATTCATGTCAACTTTAACAAAATAAAGGGATGAAGAAAAATTTGAGGGTTTTGTGTTTATCTAAATGTTACATTTCTGCTGAAACAATTGGCACAAAGAAACATTCAAATAAAGAACTATAAAATTAAAAATAAAAGATCTATTTGTCTGAGAATCAAAGAATGGAAAAATTTTGTATAATACCTGCTCTGAGGTGAAAATTTTAATTTACATTTTAATAAAACAGCAGATATGCTTTTAAAGAATATCCTTCATTTCACAGAGAATAAATGCACGCTATGCACAGAGCTCTTATATTCAACAGAATATTTCAGTGTTAAGATTTACAATAAACCATAATTCATATGAATACAACATCAGAGTTCAGAATGTGAGATCTTGAGTGGAAAATTAAAGGTTCTGTCAGAAACATAAATTAGAAATTTATGGATATTATGTCTAATATTTTCTATCAAACAAAATACATAAATATACAAGTATATAAACCATGAAAAAGATACTTTTTTTGCATAAACAACAAAAGCATACAAACCTCTATAAAATGTAGAGAACCTTCTGATATAATGTAAAAACAGTAGAGAAGCCCAACTATAAAAAAAAAATAGAAATAATCTTAAATGGAAAATCATGTTTAAAGTGTTCCTGCAACTATAGCATTATTGTGAGAATTACAGACAATATAAAACGTAATTCAAATGCAGTAAAAAGAACATGCATGCTTCAAGTCATTTAGAAAGAGATATTACTCCTTATTCAGATGAAGTATATTTAGTATAAAGAATATCAATACTTTATATTACAATAAAATTAAATTGATATAAAAATTACTGATGAGTAATCAAAAATTACACAGATACATGAATAAAGACATAAGTTTTCCAATAAAAAAATTACACAAAAAAGTGATCATCTTTTATTATGACTCTAATGATACAATCCACAGAATTTTAAAATATAAAAATTCATGTCAACTTTAACTAAATAAAGGGATGAAGAAAATTGTGAGGGTTTTCTATTTATCTAAAATTTACATTTCTGCTGAAAGAATTGGCACAAAGAAACATTCATATAAAGAACTATAAAGTTAAAAATAAAACTTCTATTTGTCCGAGAATCAAAGAATGGAAAAATTTAGCATAAAACCATCTCTGAGGTGAAAATTTCAAAAAACATTTAAAAAAACAGCAGATTTGCTTTTAAAGACTGTCCTTCATTTCACACAGAATCAATGCTATTTGCTATGCACTGAGCTCTTATATTCAACAGAATATTTCAGTGTTAAGTTTTATAATAAACCATAATTCATATCAATACAACATCACAGAATGTGAGATCTTGAGTGGAATATTAAAGGCTGTGTCAGAAAGATAAATTAGAAATTTATGGAAATTATGTCTAATATTTGCTATCAAACAAAATACATAAATACACAAGTATATAAACAATGGAAAAGATACTTTTTTTGCATAAACAATAAAAATATACAAACCTCAATAATAAAGAGAGAATCTTCTGATATAATGTAAAAACAGCAGAGAATTCCAACTATAAAAAAAAAAAACAGAAATAATCTTCAAAGAAAAATCATGTTTAAAGTGTTCCTGCATATATAGCATTATTTTGAGCATTACAGACAATGAAAAACGTAATTCAAATGCAGTAAAAAGAACATGTATGCTTCAAGTCATTTATAAAGAAATACTACTCCTTATTCAGATGAAGTATATTCAGGATATAGAATGCCAATACTTTATATTGGGAAATAAATTAAATTGATATAAAAATTACTGATCAGTAATCAAAAATTACAGAGATACATGCATAAACACATAATTTTTACAATAATCAAATTACACAAAAATAGCGATAACTTTTTATTATGCCTCTAATGAAACAATCCACAGAATTTTAAAATATGAAAATTCATGTCAACTTTAACAAAATAAAGGGATGAAGAAAAATTTGAGGGTTTTGTGTTTATCTAAATGTTACATTTCTGCTGAAACAATTGGCACAAAGAAACATTCAAATAAAGAACTATAAAATTAAAAATAAAAAATCTATTTGTCTGAGAATCAAAGAATGGAAAAATTTTGTATAATACCTGCTCTGAGGTGAAAATTTTAATTTACATTTTAATAAAACAGCAGATATGCTTTTAAAGAATATCCTTCATTTCACAGAGAATAAATGCACGCTATGCACAGAGCTCTTATATTCAACAGAATATTTCAGTGTTAAGATTTACAATAAACCATAATTCATATGAATACAACATCAGAGTTCAGAATGTGAGATCTTGAGTGGAAAATTAAAGGTTCTGTCAGAAACATAAATTAGAAATTTATGGATATTATGTCTAATATTTTCTATCAAACAAAATACATAAATATACAAGTATATAAACCATGAAAAAGATACTTTTTTTGCATAAACAACAAAAGCATACAAACCTCTATAAAATGTAGAGAACCTTCTGATATAATGTAAAAACAGTAGAGAAGCCCAACTATAAAAAAAAAATAGAAATAATCTTAAATGGAAAATCATGTTTAAAGTGTTCCTGCAACTATAGCATTATTGTGAGAATTACAGACAATATAAAACGTAATTCAAATGCAGTAAAAAGAACATGCATGCTTCAAGTCATTTAGAAAGAGATATTACTCCTTATTCAGATGAAGTATATTTAGTATAAAGAATATCAATACTTTATATTACAATAAAATTAAATTGATATAAAAATTACTGATGAGTAATCAAAAATTACACAGATACATGCATAAAGACATAAGTTTTCCAATAAAAAAATTACACAAAAAAGTGATCATCTTTTATTATGCCTCTAATGATACAATCCACAGAATTTTAAAATATAAAAATTCATGTCAACTTTAACTAAATAAAGGGATGAAGAAAATTGTGAGGGTTTTCTATTTATCTAAAATTTACATTTCTGCTGAAAGAATTGGCCCAAAGAAACATTCATATAAAGAACTATAAAGTTAAAAATAAAAGTTCTATTTGTAAGAAAATCAAAGAATGGAAAAATTTAGCATAAAACCTGCTTTGAGGTGAAAATTTCAAAATACATTTAAAAAACAGCAGATTTGCTTTTAAAGAATGTCCTTCATTTCACACAGAATCAATGCTATTTGCTATGCACAGAGCTCTTATATTCAACAGAATATTTCAGTGTTAAGTTTTACAATAAACCATAATTCAGATGAATACAACATCACAGAATGTGAGATCTTGTGTGGAATATTAAAGGCTGTGTCAGAAAGATAAATTAGAAATTTATGGAAATTATGTCTAATATTTGCTATCAAACAAAATACATAAATACACAAGTATATAAACAATGGAAAAGATACTTTTTTTGCATAAACAATAAAAATATACAAACCTCAATAATAAAGAGAGAATCTTCTGATATAATGTAAAAACAGCAGAGAATTCCAACTATAAAAAAAAAACAGAAATAATCTTCAAAGAAAAATTATGTTTAAAGTGTTCCTGCATATATAGCATTATTTTGAGCATTACAGACAATGAAAAACGTAATTCAAATGCAGTAAAAAGAACATGTATGCTTCAAGTCATTTATAAAGAAATACTACTCCTTATTCAGATGAAGTATATTCAGGATATAGAATGCCAATACTTTATATTGGGAAATAAATTAAATTAATATAAAAATTACTGATCAGTAATCAAAAATTACAGATACATGCATAAACACATAATTTTTACAATAATCAAATTACACAAAAATAGCGATAACTTTTTATTATGCCTCTAATGAAATAATCCACAGAATTTTAAAATATAAAAATTCATGTCAACTTTAACAAAATAAAGGGATGAAGAAAAATTTGAGGGTTTTGTGTTTATCTAAATGTTACATTTCTGCTGAAACAATTGGCACAAAGAAACATTCAAATAAAGAACTATAAAGTTAAAAATAAAAGATCTATTTGTCTGAGAATCAAAGAATGGAAAAATTTTGTATAATACCTGCCCTGAGGTGAAAATTTTAATTTACATTTTAATAAAACAGCAGATATGCTTTTAAAGAATATCCTTCATTTCACAGAGAATAAATGCACGCTATGCACAGAGCTCTTATATTCAACAGAATATTTCAGTGTTAAGATTTACAATAAACCATAATTCATATGAATACAACATCAGAGTTCAGAATGTGAGATCTTGAGTGGAAAATTAAAGGTTCTGTCAGAAACATAAATTAGAAATTTATGGATATTATGTCTAATATTTTCTATCAAACAAAATACATAAATATACAAGTATATAAACCATGAAAAAGATACTTTTTTTGCATAAACAACAAAAGCATACAAACCTCTATAAAATGTAGAGAACCTTCTGATATAATGTAAAAACAGTAGAGAAGCCCAACTATAAAAAAAAAATAGAAATAATCTTAAATGGAAAATCATGTTTAAAGTGTTCCTGCAACTATAGCATTATTGTGAGAATTACAGACAATATAAAACGTAATTCAAATGCAGTAAAAAGAACATGCATGCTTCAAGTCATTTAGAAAGAGATATTACTCCTTATTCAGATGAAGTATATTTAGTATAAAGAATATCAATACTTTATATTACAATAAAATTAAATTGATATAAAAATTACTGATGAGTAATCAAAAATTACACAGATACATGCATAAAGACATAAGTTTTCCAATAAAAAAATTACACAAAAAAGTGATCATCTTTTATTATGCCTCTAATGATACAATCCACAGAATTTTAAAATATAAAAATTCATGTCAACTTTAACTAAATAAAGGGATGAAGAAAATTGTGAGGGTTTTCTATTTATCTAAAATTTACATTTCTGCTGAAAGAATTGGCCCAAAGAAACATTCATATAAAGAACTATAAAGTTAAAAATAAAAGTTCTATTTGTAAGAGAATCAAAGAATGGAAAAATTTAGCATAAAACCTGCTTTGAGGTGAAAATTTCAAAATACATTTAAAAAACAGCAGATTTGCTTTTAAAGAATGTCCTTCATTTCACACAGAATCAATGCTATTTGCTATGCACAGAGCTCTTATATTCAACAGAATATTTCAGTGTTAAGTTTTACAATAAACCATAATTCAGATGAATACAACATCACAGAATGTGAGATCTTGAGTGGAATATTAAAGGCTGTGTCAGAAAGATAAATTAGAAATTTATGGAAATTATGTCTAATATTTGCTATCAAACAAAATACAT
Organism: Argiope bruennichi; assembly: GCF_947563725.1. Lineage (NCBI taxonomy): Eukaryota > Metazoa > Arthropoda > Arachnida > Araneae > Araneidae > Argiope > Argiope bruennichi. The sequence continues at coordinate 89,743,266 of NC_079162.1, forward strand.
AAATACACAAGTATATAAACAATGGAAAAGATACTTTTTTTGCATAAACAATAAAAATATACAAACCTCAATAATAAAGAGAGAATCTTCTGATATAATGTAAAAACAGCAGAGAATTCCAACCATAAAAAAAAAAAACAGAAATAATCTTCAAAGAAAAATCATGTTTAAAGTGTTCCTGCATATATAGCATTATTTTGAGCATTACAGACAATGAAAAACGTAATTCAAATGCAGTAAAAAGAACATGTATGCTTCAAGTCATTTATAAAGAAATACTACTCCTTATTCAGATGAAGTATATTCAGGATATAGAATGCCAATACTTTATATTGGGAAATAAATTAAATTAATATAAAAATTACTGATCAGTAATCAAAAATTACAGATACATGCATAAACACATAATTTTTACAATAATCAAATTACACAAAAATAGCGATAACTTTTTATTATGCCTCTAATGAAACAATCCACAGAATTTTAAAATATAAAAATTCATGTCAACTTTAACAAAATAAAGGGATGAAGAAAAATTTGAGGGTTTTGTGTTTATCTAAATGTTACATTTCTGCTGAAACAATTGGCACAAAGAAACATTCAAATAAAGAACTATAAAGTTAAAAATAAAAGATCTATTTGTCTGAGAATCAAAGAATGGAAAAATTTTGTATAATACCTGCTCTGAGGTGAAAATTTTAATTTACATTTTAATAAAACAGCAGATATGCTTTTAAAGAATATCCTTCATTTCACAGAGAATAAATGCACGCTATGCACAGAGCTCTTATATTCAACAGAATATTTCAGTGTTAAGATTTACAATAAACCATAATTCATATGAATACAACATCAGAGTTCAGAATGTGAGATCTTGAGTGGAAAATTAAAGGTTCTGTCAGAAACATAAATTAGAAATTTATGGATATTATGTCTAATATTTTCTATCAAACAAAATACATAAATATACAAGTATATAAACCATGAAAAAGATACTTTTTTTGCATAAACAACAAAAGCATACAAACCTCTATAAAATGTAGAGAACCTTCTGATATAATGTAAAAACAGTAGAGAAGCCCAACTATAAAAAAAAAATAGATATAATCTTAAATGGAAAATCATGTTTAAAGTGTTCCTGCAACTATAGCATTATTGTGAGAATTACAGACAATATAAAACGTAATTCAAATGCAGTAAAAAGAACATGCATGCTTCAAGTCATTTAGAAAGAGATATTACTCCTTATTCAGATGAAGTATATTTAGTATAAAGAATATCAATACTTTATATTACAATAAAATTAAATTGATATAAAAATTACTGATGAGTAATCAAAAATTACACAGATACATGCATAAAGACATAAGTTTTCCAATAAAAAAATTACACAAAAAAGTGATCATCTTTTATTATGCCTCTAATGATACAATCCACAGAATTTTAAAATATAAAAATTCATGTCAACTTTAACTAAATAAAGGGATGAAGAAAATTGTGAGGGTTTTCTATTTATCTAAAATTTACATTTCTGCTGAAAGAATTGGCCCAAAGAAACATTCATATAAAGAACTATAAAGTTAAAAATAAAAGTTCTATTTGTAAGAGAATCAAAGAATGGAAAAATTTAGCATAAAACCTGCTTTGAGGTGAAAATTTCAAAATACATTTAAAAAACAGCAGATTTGCTTTTAAAGAATGTCCTTCATTTCACACAGAATCAATGCTATTTGCTATGCACAGAGCTCTTATATTCAACAGAATATTTCAGTGTTAAGTTTTACAATAAAGGATAATTCAGATGAATACAACATCACAGAATGTGAGATCTTGAGTGGAATATTAAAGGCTGTGTCAGAAAGATAAATTAGAAATTTATGGAAATTATGTCTAATATTTGCTATCAAACAAAATACATAAATACACAAGTATATAAACAATGGAAAAGATACTTTTTTTGCATAAACAATAAAAATATACAAACCTCAATAATAAAGAGAGAATCTTCTGATATAATGTAAAAACAGCAGAGAATTCCAACCATAAAAAAAAAAAACAGAAATAATCTTCAAAGAAAAATCATGTTTAAAGTGTTCCTGCATATATAGCATTATTTTGAGCATTACAGACAATGAAAAACGTAATTCAAATGCAGTAAAAAGAACATGTATGCTTCAAGTCATTTATAAAGAAATACTACTCCTTATTCAGATGAAGCATATTCAGGATATAGAATGCCAATACTTTATATTGGGAAATAAATTAAATTAATATAAAAATTACTGATCAGTAATCAAAAATTACAGATACATGCATAAACACATAATTTTTACAATAATCAAATTACACAAAAATAGCGATAACTTTTTATTATGCCTCTAATGAAACAATCCACAGAATTTTAAAATATAAAAATTCATGTCAACTTTAACAAAATAAAGGGATGAAGAAAAATTTGAGGGTTTTGTGTTTATCTAAATGTTACATTTCTGCTGAAACAATTGGCACAAAGAAACATTCAAATAAAGAACTATAAAATTAAAAATAAAAGATCTATTTGTCTGAGAATCAAAGAATGGAAAAATTTTGTATAATACCTGCTCTGAGGTGAAAATTTTAATTTACATTTTAATAAAACAGCAGATATGCTTTTAAAGAATATCCTTCATTTCACAGAGAATAAATGCACGCTATGCACAGAGCTCTTATATTCAACAGAATATTTCAGTGTTAAGATTTACAATAAACCATAATTCATATGAATACAACATCAGAGTTCAGAATGTGAGATCTTGAGTGGAAAATTAAAGGTTCTGTCAGAAACATAAATTAGAAATTTATGGATATTATGTCTAATATTTTCTATCAAACAAAATACATAAATATACAAGTATATAAACCATGAAAAAGATACTTTTTTTGCATAAACAACAAAAGCATACAAACCTCTATAAAATGTAGAGAACCTTCTGATATAATGTAAAAACAGTAGAGAAGCCCAACTATAAAAAAAAAATAGAAATAATCTTAAATGGAAAATCATGTTTAAAGTGTTCCTGCAACTATAGCATTATTGTGAGAATTACAGACAATATAAAACGTAATTCAAATGCAGTAAAAAGAACATGCATGCTTCAAGTCATTTAGAAAGAGATATTACTCCTTATTCAGATGAAGTATATTTAGTATAAAGAATATCAATACTTTATATTACAATAAAATTAAATTGATATAAAAATTACTGATGAGTAATCAAAAATTACACAGATACATGCATAAAGACATAAGTTTTCCAATAAAAAAATTACACAAAAAAGTGATCATCTTTTATTATGCCTCTAATGATACAATCCACAGAATTTTAAAATATAAAAATTCATGTCAACTTTAACTAAATAAAGGGATGAAGAAAATTGTGAGGGTTTTCTATTTATCTAAAATTTACATTTCTGCTGAAAGAATTGGCCCAAAGAAACATTCATATAAAGAACTATAAAGTTAAAAATAAAAGTTCTATTTGTAAGAGAATCAAAGAATGGAAAAATTTAGCATAAAACCTGCTTTGAGGTGAAAATTTCAAAATACATTTAAAAAACAGCAGATTTGCTTTTAAAGAATGTCCTTCATTTCACACAGAATCAATGCTATTTGCTATGCACAGAGCTCTTATATTCAACAGAATATTTCAGTGTTAAGTTTTACAATAAACCATAATTCAGATGAATACAACATCACAGAATGTGAGATCTTGAGTGGAATATTAAAGGCTGTGTCAGAAAGATAAATTAGAAATTTATGGAAATTATGTCTAATATTTGCTATCAAACAAAATACATAAATACACAAGTATATAAACAATGGAAAAGATACTTTTTTTGCATAAACAATAAAAATATACAAACCTCAATAATAAAGAGAGAATCTTCTGATATAATGTATAAACAGCAGAGAATTCCAACTATAAAAAAAAAAAACAGAAATAATCTTCAAAGAAAAATCATGTTTAAAGTGTTCCTGCATATATAGCATTATTTTGAGCATTACAGACAATGAAAAACGTAATTCAAATGCAGTAAAAAGAACATGTATGCTTCAAGTCATTTATAAAGAAATACTACTCCTTATTCAGATGAAGTATATTCAGGATATAGAATGCCAATACTTTATATTGGGAAATAAATTAAATTGATATAAAAATTACTGATCAGTAATCAAAAATTACAGAGATACATGCATAAACACATAATTTTTACAATAATCAAATTACACAAAAATAGCGATAACTTTTTATTATGCCTCTAATGAAACAATCCACAGAATTTTAAAATATGAAAATTCATGTCAATTTTAACAAAATAAAGGGATGAAGAAAAATTTGAGGGTTTTGTGTTTATCTAAATGTTACATTTCTGCTGAAACAATTGGCACAAAGAAACATTCAAATAAAGAACTATAAAATTAAAAATAAAAAATCTATTTGTCTGAGAATCAAAGAATGGAAAAATTTTGTATAATACCTGCTCTGAGGTGAAAATTTTAATTTACATTTTAATAAAACAGCAGATATGCTTTTAAAGAATATCCTTCATTTCACAGAGAATAAATGCACGCTATGCACAGAGCTCTTATATTCAACAGAATATTTCAGTGTTAAGATTTACAATAAACCATAATTCATATGAATACAACATCAGAGTTCAGAATGTGAGATCTTGAGTGGAAAATTAAAGGTTCTGTCAGAAACATAAATTAGAAATTTATGGATATTATGTCTAATATTTTCTATCAAACAAAATACATAAATATACAAGTATATAAACCATGAAAAAGATACTTTTTTGCATAAACAACAAAAGCATACAAACCTCTATAAAATGTAGAGAACCTTCTGATATAATGTAAAAACAGTAGAGAAGCCCAACTATAAAAAAAAAAATAGAAATAATCTTAAATGGAAAATCATGTTTAAAGTGTTCCTGCAACTATAGCATTATTGTGAGAATTACAGACAATATAAAACGTAATTCAAATGCAGTAAAAAGAACATGCATGCTTCAAGTCATTTAGAAAGAGATATTACTCTTTATTCAGATGAAGTATATTTAGTATAAAGAATATCAATACTTTATATTACAATAAAATTAAATTGATATAAAAATTACTGATGAGTAATCAAAAATTACACAGATACATGCATAAAGACATAAGTTTTCCAATAAAAAAATTACACAAAAAAGTGATCATCTTTTATTATGCCTCTAATGATACAATCCACAGAATTTTAAAATATAAAAATTCCTGTCAACTTTAACTAAATAAAGGGATGAAGAAAATTGTGAGGGTTTTGTATTTATCTAAAATTTACATTTCTGCTGAAAGAATTGGCACAAAGAAACATTCATATAAAGAACTATAAAGTTAAAAATAAAACTTCTATTTGTCCGAGAATCAAAGAATGGAAAAATTTAGCATAAAACCATCTCTGAGGTGAAAATTTCAAAATACATTTAAAAAAACAGCAGATTTGCTTTTAAAGACTGTCCTTCATTTCACACAGAATCAATGCTATTTGCTATGCACTGAGCTCTTATATTCAACAGAATATTTCAGTGTTAAGTTTTATAATAAACCATAATTCATATCAATACAACATCACTGAATGTGAGATCTTGAGTGAAATCAAAAATTACAGAGATACATGCATAAACACATAATTTTTACAATAATCAAATTACACAAAAATAGTGGTAACTTTTTATTATGCCTCTAATGAAACAATCCACAGAATTTTAAAATATTAAAATTCATGTCAACTTTAACAAAATAAAGGGATGAAGAAAATTTTGAGGGTTTTGTGTTTATCTAAATGTTACATTTCTGCTGAAACAAATAGCACAAAGAAACATTCAAATAAAGAACTATAAAGTTAAAAATAAAAGTTCTATTTGTTGAGAATAAAAGAATGTAAAAAATTTTTGTATAATACCTGCTCTGGGGTGAAAATTTTAAATTACTTTAAAAAAATACAGCAGATATGTTTTTAAAGAATATCCATTTCACAGAGAATTAATGCTGTTTGCTATGCAGATAGCTCTTATATTCAAGAAAATAATTACATAAATATACAAGTATATAAACCATGAAAAAGATACTTTTTTTGCATAAACAACAAAAGCATACAAACCTCTATAAAATATAGAGAATCTTCTGATATAATGCAAAAACAGTAGAGAAGCCCAACTATAAAAAAAAATAGAAATAATCTTCAACAAAAAATCATGGTGAAAGTGTTCCTGCAACTATAGAATTAATGTGACAATTACAGATAATAAAAAACAATACAAATGCAGTAAAAAGAACATCTATGTGTCAAGTCATTTAGAAAGAAATATTACACCTTATTCATATGAAGTATATTTAGGATAAAGAATGCCAATACTTTATATTGCAATAAAATCAAATTGATATAAAAATTACACAGATACATGCATAAACACATAAGTTTTACAATAAAAAAATTACACAAAAAAGTGATAATTTTTTATTATGCCTCTAATGAAACTATCCAATGAATTTTAAAATATGAAAATTCATGTCAACTTTAACAAAATAAAGGGATGAAGAAAATTGTGAGGGTTTTGTATTGATGTAAATGTTACATTTCTGCTGAAACAATTGGCACAAACACACACTCAAATAAAGAACTATAAAGTTAAAAATAAAAGTTCTATTTGTCTGAAAATCAAAGAATGGAAAATTTTTGGATAAAACCTGCTCTGAGGTAAAAATTTTCATTTACATTAAAAAAAAAACAGCAGATATGCTTTTAAAGAATATCCTTTATTTCACTGAGAATCAATGCTATTTGCTATGCACAGAGCTCTTATATTCAACAGAATATTTCAGTGTTAAGTTTTATAATAAACTATAATTCATATGAATACAACAGCACCGAATGTGAGATCTTTAGTGAAATATTAAAGGCTGTGTCAGAAAGATAAATTAGAAATTTATAAAAATTATGTCTAATATTTGCTATCAAACAAAATACATAAATACACAAGTGTATAAACCATGGAAAAGATACTTTTTTTCATAAACAACAAAAATATACAAACCTCAATAATAAAGAGAGAATCTTCTGATATAATGTAAAAACAGCAGAGAATTCCAACTATAAAAAAAAATAGAAATAATCTTCAATGAAAAGTCATGTTGAAAGTGTTCCTGCAATTAAAGCATTAATGTGAGAATTACAGATAATAAAAAACACAATACAAAGAACATGTATGCGTCAAGTCATTTAGAAAGAAATATTACACCTTATTCATATGAAGTATATTTAGGATAAATAATGCCAATACTTTATATTGCAATAAAATTAAATTGATATAAAAATTACACAGATACATGCATAAACACATAAGTTTTACAATAAAAAAATTACACAAAAAAAGTGATCATCTTTTATTATGCCTCTAATGATACAATCCACAGAATTTTAAAATATAAAAATTCATGTCAACTTTAACTAAATAAAGGGATGAAGAAAATTTTGAGGGTTTTGTGTTTATCTAAATGTTACATTTCTGCTGAAACAAATGGCACAAAGAAACATTCAAATAAAGAACTATAAAGTTAAAAATAAAAGTTCTATTTGTCTGAGAATCAAAGAATGCAAAAATTTAGCATAAAACCTGCTTTGAGGTGAAAATTTCAATGTAGATAAAAAAAAAAAAAACTTCAGATATACTTTTAAAGAATATCCTTCATTTCACAGACAATAAAAGTTATTTGTTATGCACAGAGCTCTTATATTCCACAGAATAATTTCAGTGTTAAGTTTTACAATAAACCATAATTCTTATGAATACAACCTAAGAGTACAGAATGTGAGATCTTGAGTGAAATATTAAAGTCTATGTCAGAAAGATGAATTAGAAATTTCTGGAAATTATATCTAATATTTGCTATGAAATAAAAGGCATAAACAGTCAAGTATATTAACCATGAAAAAAAAAGGTTTTGTTTTTTTTTTTTTTTTTGCATCAACTGCAAATATAAACAAACCTCAAAAATATATTGTGAATTTTCTGATGTAGTGTAAAAACATTACAGTACTCCGGCTATAAAAAAATAGAAATAATCTTCACTGACAAATCATGTTTAAAGTGTTACAGCAACTATAGCTATATTTGTGAGAATTACAGACAATAAAAAGGACAATTAGAATGATACAGAATGCAATACTTTATATTGCAATAAAATTAAATTGATATAAAAATTACTGATCAGTAACCAAAAATTACACTGACACATGCATAAACACATAAGTTTTACAATAATCAGATTACAAAAAAAATTGTTAATTTCTTATTATGGTCTAATGAAACAATCCACATAATTTTAAAATATGAAAATTCATGTCAACTTTAACAAAATAAAGAGATGAAGAAATCTGTGAGGGTTTTGTATTTGTCTAAATGTTACATTTCTGTTGAAATATTTGGCACAAAGAAACATTCAAATAAAGAACGACAAATAGTAAAATAAAAGTTCTATTTCTCGGAGAATCAAAGAATGGAAAATTTTTTTATTAAACCTTCTGTATGAAAATTTCAATTTATATTGAAAAAAAAAAATAGCAGGTTTGCTTTTGTAGAATATCCTTCATTTCACAGAGAATCAAAGCCATTTGCTATGTACAGAGCTCTTATATTCAACAGAATAATTTCAGTGTTAAGTTTTACAATAAACCGTAATTCATATGAATTCAACCTCAGAGTACAGAACACGAGAACTTGATAGAAATATTAAAGTCTGTGTATATATATATATATATATATTTGAAAGAAAAAAACATCAATGAAAAGAATTATTAAAATAAAAATAAAAATTCTAATTGGATGAGATTCAAAGAATGGAAAAATGTTGAGTAAATGTTGCTGTCTGCTAAAAATTTGAATTCAGATTGAAAAAAATACCAGATATCCTTTTACAGAATATTTTTCATTAAATGGGGAATCAGAACCATTTAATAATCAAAGAGGTCTTATATTTAATAGAATAAATTGAACAAAAAAATTAAAATAAACAATAATTTGTAAGACATAAAAAGAAAACTATTAAACTTCTGAGTACACAATATGAGATCTTGAGTGAATTATGAAATATTGAGTGAGGAAGTTCAAAATTTATAGAAATTAATTCTAATATTTGCTATAAAATCAAATACATAAAATATTCAAGTATATTATTCATGTAAAAACCTTTTTTTTTTTTTTTTTTTTTGAAAAACAGCAAAAATAAACAGACTTTAATAATATTATGAAATTTGTCTGCAAAACAGTTAGACCTTTAGGATTGTTCAAACTATAATTAAAAGGAAATAATCTTCAGCAACAAGTCATATTTAAAGTATTTGAAGAATTATAGCAATTTTATCTGAATTCAGAGACAATGAAATATTTAATACAATGGCAGGAAAAAAAACATACGAGTTTAATTTCAGTTGCAAAGTTAAATTACTCTTTATTCAGATGAACCATATGTACACTAGATAGAAAGAATAATTTATATTAGTAGAAAAAAAGTAAATATGATTTGAAAATAAAAATTAAATATCCTTAATCACCTAAAAAACTAAATATCATTAATATATAAAAAGTATCACAAATTGATACTAAAACATATTAAATGTGAAATTATGTAAAAAATTCAATTTTCACAAAAGTTTTTTGTAGTGTCTGATAAAGCAACCTGCAGAATTATAAAGTCTGAAAATCTGTGACAAATCTAATCTTAATGTCACACATCTTATAATTAAGGCATGAGGAAAATTCTAAAAGTTTTGAATTACTGTAAAATTTTCATTAATGTTACAAAATATGAACATTGTGAACATAAGGAATTATTAAAAGAAAGTTACAAATTCTGCTTGGTTGATAGTCAACATATTAAAAATAAAGCTTACTGTCACATAAATATCATTTTAAATTTTAAAAAAGGGGGGGGGATATTTGTCTTCAAGATATCCTTTCTCGAAAAGAAAGTCAAAATCATTTTATTTTTAATTATTTTTTTCTTATTCAGATGAATCACATGTATGTTATATAGTAAGAATAATTTACATTAGAAATTAGTGAAAATGAATATAAGTTTATATAAAAACTATGCATGACTAGACATCAAATATATAAGAAATGCTACAGATCGTTACAAAGACATTAAATTTAAATTAAGTGGTCATTGTCATTTGTACAAAAAAACTTTTGTTAGTTCTGATAAGATTGATTGCAGAACCAAAAATTATGAAAATTTATCTTAATGTTACATAAAAATATAATTAAATGCTCAACAAAATTTTGAGTATTTTGCAATGTTAAATATTTTTTATTTCTGTTGAAATGGTTGGCAAAAACGAACTCTTAAAAAGAAATAGAAAGAACAAAATAATATTCAACATTCTATTATAAAAGATTTGTGAGAAAAAATCTATAAGAAAGAAAACTGTCAATTAAGAAAATTTTAACAGAAATCAGTAGGAAATTGATAGCAAAATTGTTATTTGAAGATATTCTACATTCGTCAATGTATCAACAGTTTTTTTAAGAGCTCTTAAATTAAACAAAAATACTTTAAAAATACAATACTCTTAGTAATAAATCTTAGCAGAAAAAAAAGCCAACTTGAAGAAAATTATGAAATCCAGTTTCAATACAAAATATGATTAATCAAGAAATAAATGAAAGGTCAAAACTGGGGGTATAATTTAAAATTCATGTAAAATATTTTTTATCTTTGACATAAGAATACATTTAAAAATTAATAGTTTTATTATAAAAGAAAATAAATTTTTGAAAGACTATGAAATATCGAAATTAACCCACCTTATTTATATGATCAAATAATTTTTATTACTCTTCATCTGGATAACAGTGATGTTTTGACCAGAATCGACAGGTATACATGCCATTTTTATGGGGAAACATTAGGACAAAACAGTAAAACAGGGGGTGAAGTGGTAATGAAATTACCTGGGTAAAAAAATTATATTATACCTTAGGCATCAGTCACTCTCACATCACTAATGCGCACAGCATTATAAATTATTTCTGATGCCTATAAAGGGAAATAACAACAATGTGTAAACAGTTTTTACACATTACAGATTATATATATATGAAATCCCATAGTTTTTACACATTACAGATTATATATATATGAAATCCCATAGTTTTTACACATTACAGATTATATATATATGAAATCCCATAGTTTTTACACATTACAGATTATATATATATGAAATCCCATAGTTTTTACACATTACAGATTATATATATATGAAATCCCATTCTGAGGTTAAATTTTGGCAAATTTTGATAACTTAATCACGGACTTCAGAGCAAGACCAGATTTATATTGTATTAATATAAATGTGAAACAGAAATTTTAAATAGTAAATAAAACTTATCTGTAATAACATTTAGCATGAATGTTTTTGTTTCACATCGAAACACTTTCAAAAAATTTCTAGAAGTGTCATTAAGAAGAAATATGCTTCTAGTCTTTAATGAAACAAACTTCATAAAAATAATTTAATAAAAAGTGAAACAAATACATTCTTAATACCAAAATAAACAATCAGAACATTTATAAAATTGAATTTATGAAAATACGCTAATTTTTTATTAGTGACAATGAAAGAAATGACAATTTTAGAGGGATAACTAATATAAAACTGGCATTGTGTTAAAAAAAAAAAAAAAAAAAAAAATCCTCTTATATTTTCATTTCACTTCTCTATCTTCAGATTGAGTCGGTTCTCCCCCACAACTGTTGATTACATATTATTATGTGAAAATCCTCTCAGAATTCTTTACATTTTCTCCATACATACAAAAAATGATGAAAATGAGTTAAATTTTTTCTTGCCGCATTTTTCTATGATTCTATTTTCTATTATTCAAACAGCAATAATAATTAATTATAGTATGAAAGATTTCTCATATGACCGCTAGCAAGATATATTGTTTTATAATTTAATTGCTATCTGGTCAGAGGATTAAATAGTATTTCAATATTGTTAAAAAATCATTTTTTTACTTCTTTTTAAAAATTTACTTTAAAACTTTAATTTGTTTTTTATATATATATATTATATATATATATATATATATATATATATTTAAATTTGTCAAAATTTACTGCTTAAAACTGAGCATATAGATATTAAAATCAATAAAAACATTTCTGATACCTGAAGTTGGGAAAGAGGTATCATGACTAACATATTCTACGGCCCCTATAGGACTTAATCTGATCCTGATTATGACAGTTATACACCATTAACATAACTTCCTTAATTTAAATGAAACTTATTTGCTTCACATGAATTTAACATGCAGCAATAGTATTTACTCAAAAATATAAAGATTGTAACTTGAATCAATAACGATTGTTCCAGACAACGTCATAAAGTAGAGCGATGAGAGAATAATAATTTTTATTACCTTTTGGTAGAGATGCATAATCCACGATTTTTTGAATAACAAATAATTTTGCTATTGTTATATTTAAATATTTGATCCAAATTTCTGTTATTTCAATCATATTATTAATTAAAAATTATTACTTAATATTAAATATAAAATTTATTAATTGGAATTAATACTTAATTTACTAATTTAAGTAACTTGTGATTGAATTAATTTATCTATTTCAGCTTACTTCTTAAATTTGATTTTTTTTTTCAAAACTATTTATTTAATTTCTTTATTGGAATAAACCATTTTCTGAAGTAAACGGAATATATTCAAAGTCAAGTCACAAGCAATTAAAAAGGAATACTGCATCATCAAATGCGAATATCGGAAAGTAAAGGTTACTCTCATGAAGTGGAGTCGCCGCTCCGATAAATTTCAGTGATATGCAATTCAACGATACGATAATTATTAGAAATATGTTTAGTTTTTAAAGTTTTCTCAGTTATTCTTAGAAAAATGAATTGCTACTTGATCACCACAGTATACTTTAGGTAGAATTTTATATTGAAGCAAAGAATTTAGAGACAGTATTCATAGATATATTTCCTTTTCAGAGATCATTTTTGTTCAGAATGGCTTGGAACGTGAGGTAGGTCGCAGCAATTTCAGATAATGTGGAAGTATTAAATCAGAAATAGGGAGGTGATATGTAAAGAGGCATTTTTGAACACTTCTGTGTGGCAACGGCATGTGACATTTTCCTTTTTTTAGGAGTTTTGTTTGAGATCTGTTTCCACGGTACTACGAATTTTATTCTCCGCATGTTTGGAGGTTTTTCACTTTTGTAAATAATTGACTCAATTTTAAAAGAACAAGACCAAAATATAACCCAAGTAAGTAATATATGGATATATTTTGCTCATGTGTTCTCAACTTAGTTTTTTCTTTTTTCCCCTTCCATTATATTGTTAATCGGCTCTTCGCCACCTGCGAAAAAATTAGTCAATTACTTAATTAAAAATCTCTATAACATATCAAATTCAGAATTATAAATATTCTAGTCCTATTATATGTTGTTTTCCTTCTCGTCATTTAGATTTTATGTTATTAATAGCTGTTTTACTCATTTTCGAAATATATGTCATTGCTGAATAATAGTAAATCTTATATTTTAATATTCTTAAACATTCCATTCCATAAAACGTTTTATCCTTATTCGTTTTAATGATAAATAAAGTAATTTAATTAGTTTTATTTTTTCTTACTGTTGTTTTATTTTTATACTAGGTGGGGCTCTATTTGCTGCTTGTTACATATTAACCACAAATTTACCTAATAGATTGAGGCAATGCAAGAACAGTGATAAAATTTTGTAATATTCTGTTAATGAATTTTTGCAGTTCAGGTATTCAGGGCCGGATGCAAGAGAGAGGTCATGGCCCTCTCCCCAAATCTTAGATGGTATTTTGTAGTCTGGAAGAAATGCTGCAGTAAGGTTAATTGCATTTAAGCGACTGATTGGTTTATATGTGATTGTTTAATTAAAAGAAGCTGCTCAAAGTAGGGAAATAAAAGAACTAAATAGATTGGTGTTGTTTTTTTTTAAATAATTGATTTTTTTTTTTTGTGGCTTTACATATTTAATCTTCTTAAAAAAATAAAGGAAAAATATTTATTGGTGAATAATCATTTAATTATGGAAGATTCTTGCATAAAGTCACTATTATGAACATGGGGTATAACACATTGTATACAGTCAAATCAAGACTATATATTTTATAAAAGTTCTGATATACTCTCTCATATATAATATACATATATGAGAGAGAGAGATTATATATAGAAAGAAAGTATTATGTGTTCTTGGTCTGGGCTAGATTTAAAGTTGATGGTAGGTAATCATAGAAGCTGTAACTAATATTTACTTTAATTTTCCATTTAAAATAAAGTCTTTGGTGTGTAATGGCACAGTTTTGTCTAATATGCGTTTTTCCAGCTGATTAGGTCCTTTTTATTGACCCTAAACCCTCCAGAAAATGCGAGTACCCAAAACTATATTCTTGAGCTTGACCCTCTGCCCTTGGATATTTATTGATATGCATTTACTTGCATAATGGAATTCATCTAGGTTTGTTAACTAGAAATAAAATTAATTATATACTGTGCATGAAAATATAAGTATATAATTTTATTGGAGATTTTTGAAGGGAAAAAATCAATTTTATTACTATTGTGATTAGCATTAATTTTGTAACTCTTTCATTGTCATCTTTTAGTATATTCCTAGTTAATAAAGAAGTTAAAAGTTTAACTATCTATATATTCATACAGATATTTAAAAATGGCTTTCAATAATGACTAAATTTATTGAACATGATTTTTATGGTGTAAAATTGTTTGAAATACAAATTATCTCTTCATCAATTGTGTATTAGATCATACCTAGCTATTTATAAAGTGTTTATACGAGTTATTTTTAATAAAAGGAATAAGTCTAATGTTTCTGCTGCTTCCCCCCCCCTTCTTCCCGTGATTCACTTTTACCCATAAGGTTTGAAGAAGACCAGTCTTAGTAGTATGTAAACAACTAGATAGAAAAAACAAAGTTACATAAGGGCAATAAATTTTTTCTAAAATCGTGTTTCAATTGTATCGCTATTTCCCCCCCCCCTAATTTTATACAATATATTTTGAATCAATCGTCATGGAATCACGTAATTAATACTTTACTTTTAGTTATGAAGTTTTCTATAATTTACTTTGAAAAATTCCCTGTGAATGATATAAATAGCATAAAAATTTCCTATTGGTCTTTATTACATTTTTATTATTTGTTTATAACTTTATACTATCAGAATATGGATTCTGATAAATAATTATGTGCAGTTGGCAAAAGTAATCTGTTCTTATGAATATTAAATTCTGTTTTTGTAATTTTTGGTATGTTTTTTTAAGAAAATCATTTTTTCCTTCATTTTATTTTTTTTAATTATCAAGTGCCTCTTGGATTTGCTAATGTATTAATAGGATTATTGCAAACATTGTGTTCAGTTTTCTATTCTAAACCTTTAATTTTGTTATTCTTTTTCATATTTGTTATCTTGCTGATTTGATTTCTATCCATTTTTAATAATAATTTAATTATTAAAATTTGATCAATTCAAACAGATGCAACATGTTTAACATTTAAAAGTGAATCCTCTTGGAGGAATATCAATTTCCTTATTTTTTACTTTTATTTTGAGACTTCTCGGTCATCTTAGAATAACATTTACTCATTTTGGAAATTTTATTTTGAAGAAATGCTAATTATGAAGCAATTTTTAATAATATGTAATCAAGTTTTTTTCTCCCCTTCTTGAACTGTATCTTACTAATTATTTTACCATAATAAAAAATTATTTATCTTGATTATATGATTGCATTAAAAAATTAATTGTTTATTTTGCATCAGCAAAAATTGTTTTATTACATTTAATCATTAACTTTGGGGAGAGGTGAGATTTTTATTTTTTTTTTTTTTTTTTTTTTCTGAACCTAAAAAATTTAAATAGGAAATTTGTTTTGCACGCTGGAAGTTCAGATTAGTAACTTACTTTGATAGTAAAGTGTTTGAAAATTCAAAAGGACAAGCTGTTGATTGGCAAGCGATTGATTTCTATAAGTTAAGATTCCCATGGAGTATGTTGTTAAAATTTGCTTTATGATACTCTATATGCTCGTGAATTGTATGCATTTTTGTGAATTCTGATTCTTACTTTATCTTAAGAAGATTTTGATTAATTGCTTAACAATGCATCATTTTGTTTTAAAATAAAATATATTCTTAAAACCATAATATATATGATATATTTTTACTGAATTTAATAAAAATTGTTCTACTGGCTTTTTATGCATTGAGTGTTTAAGTTATTTAATTCATTTTTCATTAGTTAAAAAATTCTCTTTCTGATAACCACACAAATATTTTTAAAACCATATGTTATCTTTAACATGTACACTGTCAAAAATTAAAAGGCTGCATGGTTTTGATAAAATTAAATAAATGATTTTGCTGGTGGCTAATGTTAATTAAAACAGTTATTGTATTTAAACTGTAGCAGAAATCAAAAGTAAAAAACTCTACATATCAACATTTAGGACATCAGTTCCTAGAAAAAGAATATAAATGATGAAATCCTGCTTTCATAGGAATTTTTTTTTTTTTTTTTTCATTCTGTAATTTATAAAATGTAGTGGTACAAAAATTCTTTTTTTTTTGGAGGGGGGGGGAAGCAGAAAAAATTATTGAAATATTTTAAAGTGATCTTGGTTTTTAGGAATTATCGGATTATTAAAGACTGATATCACGATAAATAAGAGTGTTTAAAACCGGTTAAAAATTATTTTCCAGCTATGGATTTATTTTCAAGCAAAAGAAAATATTAAACATAAACTAGAGTTAAATTGCCCATATTGTTTTATAGCAGCCATTAAATGATATTTGATGTTAGAGATCATCAAAAAAGAATTAGTTTGCAAGGAGTATTTCTCTTGGTATCAGAATTGAGGACATCAAATTTATTAATCCTAAATAAACTTAATAAAAATGACCCATTTGTATGTAGGTTAATAATACAATTTGGATAAAGTGAAGAATACTGTGCCCCCGAGTTTGTCGCTAATATGGCAACCCATCGGAACGCTCTTCTAGCAAACCTAATGCTGTTTTGCTTACTACTTTTTGCAATGGTTGAGTTGTACATGAACTACAACAAAAAATGTTAAATTAAAAATAATTAAAAAATATCGATTAAATATTTTAATTTTGTTCTTTATTATAATTAAAAGTTTTTTTAAATAAAGTTAAGCTTATAATTAAGTTATTTTCTTCCTTGTTTTAATGTGAATACGAACAGAAAATATTTATTCTTTTGCAATTTTTAATTGTCAGTATGCGCTTTAAAAAATCGTCTGAATTCTTAATTTACGAAATCGTCTGCATTCTCACTTTAAAAGACAACTGCAATGGAATCAATTCTTCGCAGTTCTCTTAATTTTTTTGGTGTTCTAACAGTTGGTTCCCTTCATAATTTGTTATGTTGGCAATTATGCAAGAATGGATGTCGGGTAAATGGGATGGAAGACAGTATTTCGAATTTGCAGAATGGATGAAGAGTGAGTGAAATACATATATGTGGGTGTGATGGGTTTTAATGCATCAGTCCACTTGAATTAGCTTAATCTTTTTATTCTTGATTAACAAATGATGATTCTGATGAATTTTACAAATGAGAATTCAATGATGAAGGAGTTTATATTACATGAAGATGGATAGTTGATGTTGTTTAAAAGGACCTTTCCCACCTACGCGTGGTACACTAGCATTTGCAGAGGAATTCTTCAACGCTAGAATTCCAGTTTCGGTCCTTTCTCAGAGTATCTCTTCTTCTCGGTTTCCGGTCGCACCCTTCTCGGCAGACGTCCGTTCTCTCCCCTCGTCTAGTGAACTCTGAACTCTGCCCTCCGACTGCTGGCTATCACCGGATGAACTCAGAGTGCCCTCTCGTGGAGTTAATTCACCACATATATGAGTTGATGAAGTTGAGAAAAGGATGTTTGTTTGAAATTTTGTATCGAGAATGTTCCGATTGCTTCTTTCTCCATTCTTTCTTTTCTTTTGGTTATGTACTGTTCCTGTTATCCACACTGTCCTTATGTTCAATGTGCTAATGAAGATACTAGGTTCCCGCTCCCGCTGCTTGCAAAGTCGTAGGATGTTTTTTTTAAGTTAAAAAGTTTTGCCTTCGGCATCTGTAGAAGGCACCAGGCAGACTGGAAAAAAAAATACGTGTCAGTAAAAAGTTCTAATTATATGGCGAGAAATGGTAACAGTAACTGTTCCGCGGAAGTATTTGTTTATTTTGCCCGCCATCTTTATTGGCGGCTTGGTATTGTTCGCGCAGCAAAGGGCACGCTAAAATTCACTTTTACCTACAATTTATTTCCTTTGATCTAAATATACTGTGCAATTCGAAGTTTTTCAAAAGTAGTTGTATGTAGATAGAATCAAGTACTTTTCACTGGCAAGTCGCAAGTCAGTATAAAATGTCCCAATTTATGAATATGTTCTTGAATAGGAGTAAAGGGACACTAGAAGTAACCCTGCCTTCATACAAGAAAAATCATAGAACAAATATTGGTCATATTGATGGAATTGACGTAAGTAAACGTATGTACATGCATAATATCTGGAATTATGGCTAGATTTTCCATGCATACAGCGATTCCATAATTGAAAATACATCCCACTTATTATTTATAAATTCCATTTTCAGATCAAATAATTTTTTAAACATACATAATGCATTTCTTTCTAATTCTTAATGAATAAGTACATTCATGAGAAAATACAGAAAACTGGAGGGAAAATCCAGTTTAAACTACATTTCATATTTAAATATTTACATAATTTTGCTGTAAAAAAAAAAATTGAAAATACACTATGGAAAACATCTGTTTTAAATAAGCAAATGTCGTGTATTTTGTTGCATATCCATTAGCATTTATTATTGCTTCCAGATATTATGGTATAGAATCAAATATTGTATCTGAAGGTATTTCATTCCATTCTTGTAGAACATGTTTCAAATTATAGTTGGTTGTACAGCCTTTTTGAGCATGGAT